>NC_046327.1:8738883-8946633 GCF_009819535.1 Lacerta agilis | reverse complement strand
AATCGGAAAGAGATAACTCCTCAAATGGAAATGTTTGTAGCTATTAGGTTCTTTTTTTCAGTCTCAAAAGGAAGTTCATGTTATTTTTACCTGTATTATCTGGAAATTTATAAAATAACCACCACATCAGTCTAATGACTGACACAACAATCTAATATTTGTTTCCTTTGTGTAGGGGCAGAGGCAATATGAACAGGGGAACTTTGAAATGGAAGCCTATTTGCTTGCTTGTAATTTTATTCATATCAAATAACAACAGATATTGAGAAATCATTGGAAGCATCTGAACTGTATGGACTTCGGCATTTCCGATCTGTTCGAAATCTTTCAGTTGAAACTTAGAAAGCGTCAGCTACACTGAATGTTGAGACCCGTTTGGCACAAATTGAAGAGTTCTTATCACACATATTCCACAGTAATAAGACTGGCTCTAAGAACTGCATTACATATTTCTGTTTTGATTCCAGAACTGTAGTACAGTGCACCCCTGCCATAAAAATCAAGGGGAGCTATAAACATTTGGGCCTCTGATTTTGAAAGCAAAACCTCTTATTTATTTATTTTGAGAAATAGCTTTTTCTTAAATCACCTTCACTTGCACAATTAAAATCTTTCCTCTCTTCCCCAGACAACCTAATTTGGTATCCATGGTGTGTGTGTAAAAAAAAAGAAGGCCGAGACAAAGAGAAGGAAATTGTTTCCTTTTTTATCATTCATCTCTGCACTCTGCTCTTCCCTGCTCCCTTAAGCCAGCTCTGAAGACAACTGGCTAGGAGTTGCCTGGCTGAAATAAAACAAAACAAAAAATGAGATCGTGGCTATTCAGCTGCCATGATGCATTTGCTGGCCAAAAAGCATTAGGACATTGTTCCCCAGCACTATTCGCATTGCAGCGCTTTGTCTTGAGCTCAGGTAAAGATACAAGATACTTTTATTAAAAGGTAAAGGGACCCCTGACCAGTAGGTCCAGTCGTGTCCGACTCTGGGGTTGTGGCGCTCATCTCGCATTAATGGCCAAGGGAGCCAGTGTGCAGCTTCCGGATCATGTGGCCAGCATGACTAAGTCACTTCTGGCGAACCAGAACAGCGCACGGAAACGCTGTTTACCTTCCCACCGGAGCCCATATTAATCCCATATGGGCAGGGAATAATAATAATAATAATAATAATAATAATAGGGATTCAATCTAACTCTTGGATGGGGTCGCAGGTTCATCATTTGAGCATTTTTCATGCTTGGCCATATCCATGACTTGACCATGGCCAAGAGTGCTTTGGCATACCTGAGGCTGGTACACTTACTATGACCATTTTTCAAGGTGTTAGGTGTGCCCATCAAAGGCCTTAGTCTAAGCCATTCTCCATGGTCTGCCTTTAAGGACCATTCAGACATTCCAGCTGGTTCAGAGTTATAAAGCCAGACTGTTGATCTCAGCAGTTACATAGAACATGTGGCACCCAACACAGTGTACAATAGCACTGAATCTCTACATGAGTTGCTTTCTTTCATGGTTCAAAATGCTAATTATGACCTATAAAGTCCTACCCAGGATTGCTTCCATATCACACACACACACATACACCGGTGCTTGACAGATTTGGGAGGGACATGACAAAGGGAGCTCTTGGTGGTTGCATCAATATGTTGGAACTCCACCTGTTCTCTGATATTCTGCTTGTTAGGCAAAGACTTTTGATGTTCTTATTTATTTTATTTGTATGTATGTTTCATTATTAATCTCATCTCACATGTTGTAGTGCAGCTGTTGTATTGCGAAATGTTCTTTCATTGGTCTTCTATTAAAAACTACTATATTTCATGTTCTTCTTGGCTCCCATGGGTACTAAATGTAGAAAAAGGTAAAATTAAAGGGACCCCTGACAATTAGGTCTAGTCGCGGACGACTCTGGGGTTGCAGCACTCATCTCGCTTTACTGGCCGAGGGAGGCGGCTTACAGCTTCCAGGTCATGTGGCCAGCATGACTAAGCCGCTTCTGGCGAACCAGAGCAGCGCACAGAAACACTGTTTACCTTCCCGCCAGAGCAGTACCTATTTATCTACTTGCACTTTGACGTGCTTTTGAACTGCTAGGTGGGCAGGAACTGGGACCAAACAACGGGAGCTCACCCCGTCATGGGGATTCGAACTGCTGACCTTCTGATCAGCAAGCCCAAGGCTCTGTGGTTTAACCCACAACAAAGTAGGCTATAAATTGAAATAATACAAAAAGCCTGGGTGGCGGGGCAGGGGACAGCCTATATGTCCTTGCAACTGAAAATAGCTTCCCATTATGATTTTAAATTCAAATTGGATTCCACCCTTCTTCCTCTTCCCTACTTACTTACTCATTTCTTGTTCCATGTCCTCTGCTTCCTCCTTGCCTTTTCCTTGCCCTTTCATCTTGCCCAGTCCCTCCACTTCTTCCCACCCTCCACCCTTCGATTGACAGCCTTCTTCTCCATCCTCACCTCCCACAACCATAAAACTGTGCTTTGTTTCAGAAACAGTTTTCCACTGAATGACAGCATTGGACTCCCTACCAGTACATGCAATTCAGCAGGTGTGCTCCGAGATACTTTTAGGTGTGTGCATAAATACATGTGTGCGCGCACATGCACACACACACATTTTCCACTAGTTTACTGATATTGCAAGGTGTAATTAAGGTTACAAATCCATTTGAAAGTACAAAGGTTAAAAATTTGTGCATTAACTACATAAAATAAGCCAACTGTAAGATGTTTTCAATGCACATAACTGGTGGTGTATTCGTGACCAGTCACTCATTCCTTCTGCAATCGGGATGTTGATCCTTGGAAAGCAGTACTCTCCTGGAGTACTTGTCATTTCCCCCTCTTTTAATGGAAGAAGGAATAAAAAAGACAAATCTTTCTCAGTCATTTTTGCTCTAAAGTTTCTACAGTTTCTCTCCCCCCCCCCTCTGCAAGCCTTTACTTTCAAAGTCTTTAACCTCTTGCTGCCCTTTCCTCTGTTCTGTGTTTCTGTTCATCCTCCGCAGATCTCTTCTTGTTTCACTCCATATATCCCCTTCTATTCTAGGTTTTGTAAAGCCTTTATTTACTTGCACACTTTTCTTCTTGAGGAACTATATTACCTCTGGCAGAAAGAGGATGAGACAAGTGCCATCACAAAAAGAAATGACTGTAGGGAAAAATCTGAACTGTCGAAAGGGGTTCACTAGAGATTTGAACCGCAACAAGCAACACATTTCTTTTGTTTTTGTTCTGCCTGGCTTTAAAAATCTCCTCCCCCCTCCCTTGGTTCTGTCTCTAAGAGATTTTCTTTTAAAAACTCAGTCCTCTGTGTACTCCTAAGCCTTCTGTGGTACTTCTTATTCATATGAGAATACAAAAAGTGCATGGGAGGTGGGGGGTAGGCATAATAATGCTAGAAAGTCTCTCTCTCTCTCTTTAAGGAAACGCTTCCCTTTCCAATACTCAGAACAGACATTTTAAAAGTCAAAAGAAAGCGAGGATTGCTTTTCTAAGACTTCCTGCTTTGAACTCAACAGCTATGTCCAGTTGCTGAAAACATCTTGCATGCAGCAATTGAACCCTCCCTTGTGCAGAACCCTGGAGAGTTCCTTTTTCAACATCACATAGACAGTGGGGGGTGAGAACTATGCTCAATGCTGTTAACAAGCTGATCTGTTAAAGATGTGGAGGAGCAAGGAGATTCTAAACGTTTGATGTCTCAGCCTTCTTCTTAAACGCTGGTAACTGGGTTACTGAAGTCTAATCTTGGCATCGTATACATGCATTATCACCCTTGCATTTTATTTTATTTTTTTGAGCAGCGAAGAATACTGCACCCAATGAAGTGACAGCAATGATAAATTAAACTCTGCAAGCCTCCAAGAAGCACCAGTAAAACAAATAATGTTTTGTTGTTGTTCTTAATCTTGAAATTCACAGTGTTTCTGTATCTGCAGCAGGAGAGGGAGGGAAAACCCCATCTACTTAATGCGTATAACAATTGTTTTATCAGGCTTGCACAACTTGTCATGCACCCAAACCACATTTCACTTGCCATTTATTGTGCTGCTATGCAATTCTCACCACGCAGCAAAACAGAATGTTTGTTGGCTTTGTTTGATGTGTCACAAGTTGCTTAGGTCTGTATTACAGTTCGCAGTATCTTCCCCAAAAGAAATATAATTCTCTGTTCAAAGGACAAAGGGTGTTTCGTATATGAATTGAGAATTTCTATTGTGAAAAATCCCATCCCCAAGGCTAATCATCCTTATCTGCAAAAGCTGGGAGGAGGGATAACTCAAACAATGAACCATCCCAAAAGTAACCAAAAAGATGACTTTATAGAAAATTGGACATTATTTCACCCTGTGTTGATTACATTTGCTTGCCCTCTTTCTTCTGTGGTGATCACTCGTAGCCGAGTAAGATTGTCTTCCATAAACATGGTTTTAACAATGAGTTTGTAAGTGACTGTGGAGGCCAATTCTGGATCCACATGTCCTTCCACAGTGGTGACACAGGTTTCCGGGTGGAGTTGATCACGGTGTGGATTTGCCAAGCATGCCTTCCTCTTAGCATGTTTCTCCCTTGCGTCCTGAGTTCAAGTGTCCTCAGCCCATGACACCTTTGGTAAAGGCTGTTCTCCAACTGGAGCACTCGCAGGCCAGTGTTTCCCAGTTGTCAGTGTTTATACTACATTTTTTTTTTAAGATTTGCCTCGAGACAGTCTTTAAACCTCTTTTGTTGACCACCAGCATTACGCTTTCCATTTTTAAGTTCGGAATAGAGCAGTTGCTTTGGAAGACGATCATCAGGCATCCTCACAACATGACCAGTCCAACGAAGTTGATGTTGAAGAATCATTGCTTCAACACTGGTGATCTTTGCTTCTTCCAGTACACTGATATTAGTTTGCCCTGTCTTCCCAAGTGATGTGTAAAGTTTTCATTAATAAGCAGAAAACTATGACCAGAATTCTTCCTCTTTAACTCCTTAGGTGGTTTTTGTACTGATGCTTACCACAGAGTCCTGTTTTCCCCTTTCTTGATTAGAAAGAAATGTTCCTCTTTCATGGTAGTGGAGGAGAATGGTTATATACAAGCCTTATTCAATTCTCTCTCTCTCTCTCTCTCTCTGATGTTATATTCAGATATCTAGAGCCGGATAAAAGGAATTGGGTGTGTGTGTGGTGAAAACCTGCCCATCTGTACTCATTGTTCACCTGCCCACTTTAGCACCAAAACACCCTCTGCAGGCATTTTTATTGCTCTTTTGTTTCAATATACCTGGTATGTGAGAATGGGCTGGTGCTGCAGTTTTCCCATTGTGCTTGTTGTTGTTCAAGTTGAGCCCCACAAGTCATTGCTTAAATTCCAACTGGGAGAAGCCCTGTGGATGTTCCGTCCCTAACAGCTATAATCCATTCACCAATCTAAAGCGGCCCTCCAGATGATTTGGGACTACAACTCCCATCATCCCTGACCACTGGTCCTGTTAGCTAGGGGTGATGGGAGTTGTAGTCCCAAAACATCTGGAGGGCCGAGTTTGCCTATGCTCCCATATCTCCTCCACTTATGCTGTGATCACACTAGGGCATTCATGCTTGTACAAGTAGGTCACTGTTTCCCTGTGACTTAGTGTGAAACAGACTCTGAAATCTATCTCAGATTTCCCTATCCATGCTAGTGGCCAGTGCTTCATGGTATGTATTTGGGCTGTATGTTTGTAGCCTTCCCTTAATTAGTACTTGCTTCAGAAATAACAATAAAAATTCAAAAAGTTGTAGGCAGGCAGGAAAACAGCATACATGTGTGCATGCCCACAACTGGCCACTGGTTTACAGAATTTTTGATGGGTGACGATGTATCCTTTCGAATCAGATCTTTGGATGGAAGGTGGAGGCACCACATTGTGCTGGCTCTACTCCTAACCACACTACTACTATTATTATTCAGACAGAGGGCCTTCTCGGTAGTGGCACCCGCCCTGTGGAATGCCCTCCCACCAGATGTCAAAGAGAACAACAACTACCAGACTTTTAGAAGACATTTTAAGGCATCCCTGTTTAGGGAAGCTTTTAATGTCTGATGAATTCTTGTATTTTAATACTTTGTTGGAAGCCGCTCAGAGTGGCTGGGGAGGCCCAGCCAGATGGACAGGGTATAATAATAAATTACTACTACTACTACTACTACTACTACTACTACTACTAGAAAACAACACTGAATGACTTTTGGTTGACCACTTAGCATTTACGCTGCTGAGTTCTACAAGGTTGCATTTTCCCTCAGTGCTATTTGGGAACAGTTATTACAGGGGTCAGCAAAACTTTTCAGCAGGGGGCCATTCCACTGTCCCTCAGACCTTGTGGGGGGGGGACTATTTTTTTAAATAAACTTTATTCATAATTCAAATCTTACAAAAGAAAATATAAAAACAAATACATTATCTTTCCCTTTCCCATTGTCCCCCTCCCCTCCCCTCTCCCCCTCACCAATACGTGATTTTATTTACACAATATTTGACTTTATCTTTTTTAGTTGTGTTGTTACTTCCATTATCATTATCCTAAATCCTTTATTTTCCTTAATATTTTCCCCTGTTCGATTTATACCAAATCCACCAGAATATCAACATCTGAACAATCTACCCTTATGTAAAATGTACATCCAGGTTTTTTTGGGGGAGGGGGGCCCAAGAAAGTGGGACCCAAAGCTATAGCTTGTTTAGCTTATACGTAAATCCGGCACTGACTAGTCATCATGGTGCCTTTATGTATACCAGGCATGCCCAACCAGTAGATCACGATCTACCGGAAGTTCCTTGGTGGATCCTAGTAGATCATGGGATCATCCCTCTGTGCAACCCCCCCCAAAAAAAGATCAGCAGCTCTGGGCAACCCTCCCCTTCTACCCCATTGTGGCGATCACCCAAACTTAGGAATGGCATAGAATGAGTTAAAAGGAATAACCAGTAAGAACCTTTAGGGGTGGAGTTATGTGGGCTATATAAACCCCTCCTGGGGAAGGAAGGGGGGCTTTTTGGGCTGGTCTTTGGTGGGCGTCTTTGTCTTTGTCTTGGGGGACTTGTTGTGGGTATTGGGAGGTTGGAAGGAGGGTGGCAAGGGAAGGAGTAGGAACAAGGGTGGGAGAAAGCGTTGGGCACTGTTGTTAACAAGAACACAACCAAGAAAGAACTGTTTATTCAGAAACCACATGCTTATGTACTAAACTTCAAATAAAATAGTTTTCCCCCCGAATATTCTCCTTGACTGAACTGAGTGAAGTAATACCAGACAGACTGGTTGGTGGCAGCGGTTAATTAACAAAGTGGTGAGCGCAGGTATCAACGGACCGTTAAACGTCTGGGGGACCTGTGCAGGTTGAGCGAACCACCACACCCATTCACGCTCCTCCTCCATCCAATTACAATGAGTTGATCCCTGCCAGTTTTTTTTAAATACTGGGAGTAGATCACAGTCTCTTGGGAGTTGGACATGCCTGGTGTATACTGTGGCGGAATAAGGCCTGGTTCATCATGGGTTAACCTATCACTCCCATGTTAGGTAGGTGTTCCCTGGGAGGCGGAGCTACTGGGCATTCTAAAAGGAGGGGGAACAACCTGGAAAGGCAGTTGGGGGTTTTGGCAGTTGGGTGTGGAGGTTTAGAAAGAGAAACTGCGAGGTTAGGCTTTGGGGAATGGGAGGAAAGGTCATTACCATTGCTAACGGGATGCAGGAAAGATTATAACTGAGCTGAATTATATGAAGATTTGTACCAGTAATAACTCAAGACATCCATGTTTTCAAGTTACCTTAATAAAGTTAAAAGTGCTTAAACGTTCGCTGACTGTGGCAGTGCGTCAGTGCCTCAAGAGGTGTGGCTGAGGGGAAAAGCACTAAGGGTTTCCTGTGATAGAGGGAACAGGTGGCTTATTTTCCTGGCATACAGAGGACTGGGCAGGGAAGCCAAAGGTGCCACGCAGTTGCCAAAAAGGGAAGGCAAGCTGCAGTAGTTTGGGAACCCAGGGCGGGAGATCCCAAAGGTGGCAAGAGTTGTTTCGAACGTAAAGCACTGAGGTACCCCAGAGACACTCCCATATAACCACTGAAGGATTCATCCTAGTGGACAGTGAAACTTAGGGAGAGTCACGGTTGGGGAAGTATCAAAAGGGTGAGGGAATAGGATCCCTCACATTTATTGGTGGCAGCGGTGGGATTCGAATACAAAGCCCACACGCCAAGTTTTGTGTGATTTTGATAAGATTTTCCAGTCAGGAAAATGGCACATTTGAGGAAAGCTAGAGAGGCAAAGGGAGATGAGAGAACAGAAGGATCTGGGGCAAGGGAAGATCCGAGTTCCGAACTGGAGTTAATGAAAATTAAATTAGAATTAGCCAAAGTTGAGGCAGAAAAGGAAAAGGATAAGATAGCTGCTGAGGAGAGAATGCTGTCTGAAAGAATACAATTAGCCAAGGTTGAGGCAGAATGGGAGAGATTCGCTATGGAGAAAGAATTGCAGTTGGGAAGACTGAGGCTGGAGGAGATACGGCTAAGAGCGAAAGCTAAATGCCCTCTAGTGGTCAAAGCACAAACTGCAGCTGCTGTTGCGAAGCCAGTAAAACTGTTACTTCAGACGGATATTAAAAACCTTCCGCAGACACCAGTCCAGGAGCCAACGTATAGTCAAACAGAGGCTTCTGCAAAAGTTATGCAGGTCTGGAGATCTGAGGAAGAGGTTAATAAGGAACTTTTGGAGATTGTCAGAGTAAATGGACAAGAGTTAGTGGGACTACAGGACTCTGAATCGGAAGTTACTCTGATGAGATCTAGTTGTATTCCTAAGGAACAATATCTCCCAAACCAATCTGACAGCATAAAAGGTATATGGGGACCGGAGTTTGAGGTGCAGGTAGCAGAAGTGAATATTCAGTATCAAGATTTTAATGGCAAGTGGACAGTGGGTATTTGGGATGATCTGGAGGTTCCTGTCCTGATAGGCAACGACCTAGCTAAACAGAGACCTCAAATACATGCTATCACAAGAGCGGAATCAAAAGCCCTTGTGGGTTCAAATCCTGCCATTAATGCATCAACCACAGAGCCTGTGGGAGAGGAAGTACTGATTACGCTACCGAATGCACAGGGATCTAACACCCAGTTTTTAGTGGAACAGAGGGAAGATGAATCTCTGAGAGACTTGTGGGATGAGGTGCAGGGTCCTGACTCTGAAGTGACTTTAGAGAATCCCTGCCTGTTTACTGCAATAGAAGGGAGACGTCATAGAATAGCCAAAAGGAGAAAAGGTGCAGCCAAGTGGAAAATGAAAATAGCCAAAAGGAGAAAAGGTGCAGCCAAGTGGAAAATGAAAATAGCCAAAAGGAGAAAAGGTGCAGCCAAATGGAAAATGAAAAAAAAAAAAGTTGGTTTTGCCCCGGAAATACCGACTACAAGTTTTACAGTTGGCACTGGAGTCACCCATGGCTGCTTATCTAGGCATTAATAAAACCAGAGACAGAATAAAAGCGTGGTTTTATTGGCCCGGAATGGGACTGGAAAGGAACCCATTGGGAATGCGGACGTCTTAACCTATCTTCAGGATCTACAAAGTGATTTACAGGAACTCAAGGAACTATCATCCTGTAATTTATAAAGAGCACAACTACGTCAGAAAAGATGGTACGACGCACACGCCAGAGATCGGAATTTCCAACCTGGTGACCAAGTCCTGGTGTTGAGGCCCAGACGACAGCGGAAGCTCGAGGTTTCCTGGGACGGACACTTTAGAGTGATAGCAAATGTTATTCCAAATTAGAAATGTGTATAAGTGCCAAATTAGTTGTTATGGTGGAAATAAGATACAGGAAAAGGTAAATTATTTGTTAAGTTATGTTGCAACATAGAAGTTGTGTACAAAAGGGAAATACTAAGTTGTTGGTTTTGATTAAGCTCCAATACATTGCTTCGGCATTGTTTAAAATGTATAACTATGCCTATGCAATGACTTTGGGGGTGGGACGAATGTGGCGGAATAAGGCCTGGTTCATCATGGGTTAACCTATCACTCCCATGTTAGGTAGGTGTTCCCTGGGAGGCGGAGCTACTGGGCATTCTAAAAGGAGGGGGAACAACCTGGAAAGGCAGTTGGGGGTTTTGGCAGTTGGGTGTGGAGGTTTAGAAAGAGAAACTGCGAGGTTAGGCTTTGGGGAATGGGAGGAAAGGTCATTACCATTGCTAACGGGATGCAGGAAAGATTATAACTGAGCTGAATTATATAAGAAGATTTGTACCAGTAATAACTCAAGACATCCATGTTTTCAAGTTACCTTAATAAAGTTAAAAGTGCTTAAACGTTCGCTGACTGTGGCAGTGCGTCAGTGCCTCAAGAGGTGTGGCTGAGGGGAAAAGCACTAAGGGTTTCCTGTGATAGAGGGAACAGGTGGCTTATTTTCCTGGCATACAGAGGACTGGGCAGGGAAGCCAAAGGTGCCACGCAGTTGCCAAAAAAGGCAAGCTGCAGTAGTTTGGGAACCCAGGGCGGGAGATCCCAAAGGTGGCAAGAGTTGTTTCGAACGTAAAGCACTGAGGTACCCCAGAGACACTCCCATATAACCACTGAAGGATTCATCCTAGTGGACAGTGAAACTTAGGGAGAGTCACGGTTGGGGAAGTATCTAAAGGGTGAGGGAATAGGATCCCTCACATATACTACCTGAAAGATATGGGGCATGAGCACAGTTACACCAGCCGTCACAGGTTGCTAGCCTCACATCTGAGGCAGCATGATTCTCAGAAGCACCAGGAAAGCCCTTTGCAGCTTTGTGGTTGGTGCTTTCTAATATCAATGGGGTTTTTTGTTTGTTTTCTAATGGATAAGGGGGTTGACATAAAGATATTACTATAATTGTCATGTTGAAAAAATACAGACTTGCGAAGCGATCAGTAGAAAATGTTTGAAACAATGAGGCATGACTAAAAAAAGAAGAAAAAAGCAGAGCCTTTTTAAAAGAAATCCAATTTCCTTCCAGAATGTTGAAGATTCTTTCCAATTGCCACTTCCTTTATTTTTCCATGAATAAGCTATGTCCTGGCACGAAAGGGTTAAATATGTGCCATTCTTCCATTATGTAGATGGCACAAAATGTAGTGTCACTTTCTATTCTTATTACAATTGTGAGACTGTCACTATAATTGATTAATTTTGTGCCATTCTCTCTCTCCCTCTTTCTGATCTCTTTGTCACAAGAATAAGCTATCACAGAATTTTAATGCTTGATACACTTAGGGTTCTTAATGTATTCTGATTCTCATTCTCGTGACAAAGGTTGGCACGAAATCAGACCGTATTCATGAAAACGGCTTCCAAAATAAAGAGTAAGACTGTACAAAAATCCATCTTCATGACAATCTTGAGAACAATGAGAACAGAAATATCACAAAAAAGCCCTCTCTTCTTGTGGCAATTTCGGTATTGTAATCTCACAATGCCGCAAAATGCATTCCCTCAACCTTTTTGATGGATTTGTTAAATGCAATTTTAGAATACTGGGACCATTCAAAATATTGTTCGCAGGATGTCACCATAAGTGGTGAGTAATTTAAGATTCTCCTCATGTGATTTGTTTGAAATAATTGTAGTCTGCGGAAAATCATCATCTAGCAACTAAGGGCCTGCGCTTATCTTCTGAGATGCAGGGCCTTCTTACAGTATTACTGATATTAGCTCTCAATTCATTTAGTCAGTTGAAGTGGTTGTCATGTTGAAACTGTGTCTCTCTACCCCTCTTAAAATTTCAAAGGTCTGATCCAAACATCTCCACTTGCAGCAATGGGGTACAGATTGAAATCTGTCTTTTTGCTCTTGCCGAACAAATCACCAGTCAATTGTGGGATAAGGAAGGGGATTCCTCTGCCTAAATTTAAGGAGAATGAATGAATGTACGTTTCTCCACCATCCCTGTTTGATCTAAAATCCATGTACAAAGGCCATACCTGGCACACCTGAGGAGGTTTAGAGATGCTGCAAATACAGTAGCTATACTTTTCTCCTCCAGAAAAGCTGCTTATTCAATGTTGCACATAAGTGCCCTGAAAAGGAAAAAAGGTTTTCATGTATTGCTGATTTGTCAAAAAGAGAAGCCTCCATTGCAAATGCTATGTGCAATTAAGCCAATTGTGCATATGATGTGCAATAATGATTAAGATTTGCATTATTTTATATTGCAGCCTCTGCTTTTTGACAGAAGAACAGGAAACGTAGCTGGAAATACTATATATGCAAATGATTTGGATTGCTTTGCAAATTTTGCTTGTCTGCTTTGTTTATCTATTTACTTATCATTAAACTTGAGAGCCAGTGTGGTGTAGTGGTTAAGAGTGGTAGACTCTTAATCTGGTGAACCGGGTTCGTGTCTCCGCTCTTCCACATGCAGTTGCTGGGTGACCTTGGGCTAGTCACACTTCTTTGAAGTCTCTCAGCCCCACTCACCTCACAGAGTGTTTGTTGTGGGGGAGAAGTGAAAGGAGAATGTTAGCCGCTTTGAGACTCCTTCGGGTAGTGATAAAGCGGGATATCAAATCCAAACTCTTCTTCTTCTTCTTCTTCTTGTTGGTCGTTTGTTGCCCGAAGGTCTTGAAGCGACTTACAACACATTTAAAAAGGTGAACCTCAATATATTATACCATCTACAAATTACTACAAGAAACACCTATTATTAATTAAGATACAGAGAGAGAGAGAGAGAGAGGAGAGAGAGAGAGAAGAGAGAGAGACAGCCCCCCACAGCAAGATTTGGTAGCACAATAAAACTTTTGTGGATAAGTGTCAGTGTGTACGAATGCAGAATATCCCTATGAATTCTACTCTCAGTAAGGATGTGGGAGATATACAGATATATGCAACTTGAAAAATGTACCTATAACAATGAGACTTAAAATGTTGTCACTTTGTGGGTCAGCACTATCTCTGCTTCAAAGGATTCAGTACTTGGTAAATTATATACCACTCCTGCCAGCCTGTCTCTATAGTGGTACTTTTTGTATATAGTGTCACATTGAGGTGGTTGAAACAAATGGAATAGCGAAAGGAATTTCAATCAACTAATTGAATGTGTGGATTTTAAATATCTCAGTGCTAGTTTTCTTGCCACTTGAGAGAACATCTAGTCTTACCTCATCATTTAGGATGACAAACCAATGAAAAAAGGTGGTTTTATATTGTATAAAATTATATTATACAATAAATCATGTTTCTGCATCTGGGCGACTTTACAAACCATCAATTGCTTATTGATTTGTACAGGGAAGTTTTGTGGTTTGGTTTTATATGTTCATCACTTTAGGTCTTAAGATTAATGTGTTAAAATAATAATAATCCAACAGATAAATAAAATTCCAGGAGTGATATAAAGAATCTTTTTTTAAATTGTAAACTGGACTAGGATTCAATTTTGCATGGAATATTTGGGTGTAGCACCTGTTGACTCCAGTTAACTGAGCTGCGGAGAAAGAATGCCATGCAGTTTATGTTGTTCCCTGGAAAACTGAAGCCATTTGACTTCAGTGAGCTACGCCACACATGCTCCCTGTTTGGTTACTGATGAAGACAAGTCTAATAGTAAACATACTTTCAAAACTATAACCAAGATAGCAGTTGCAAACGGGTTACATGGAATCATGGCTGTTGTAGCTGCATTCAACTTTGTTGTGGGGAAGGAAGGGAAAGGAATGTGAGCTGCTTTGAGACTCCTTCAGGTAGTGATAAAGCGGGATATCAAATCCAAACTCCTCCTCCTCCTCCTCCTCTTCTTCTTCTTCTTCTTCTTCTTCTTTCTTCGAACACCAACCTGCTATTTTCCATGACATCAGTTTTAACCCCAATTCCTTTAAGGCTCTGTGCTTGTCACTTCTGCTTTGTCCAGATACCCAATTTCATCTTTGAAAAAGCTTCCATTCCTCTTATCAGTGGGAACCCATTCAATGGTGTTAGTATCCTTTTGATTCTCGGGAGAGGACTAATAGCATTTTTGGGGCTACTTAATACATACTACATATCTATTAGTCATTTCTTGATTACTCAAAACCTGAGCCCAGTTTGGATGATACTGCAGTGATTGAACTTGTTTATGGAGCAAATGCACCAGTCCTGCCTCTACAATCACATGGAAATATGTTGTCTATATAGGGCCTGGGTGCATACAAAACAGTATAATTAATGTGAAAATCACAGTCGCTTTCCTAACTTCTAGAAATTGGCAATGCACCTCAATGCAACTCATGCATTCTTTGACTGACCCAACTATTTGGTTCCCTCCCTGCATTGGTGACGGGGTGAGGTGCCCACCAGCTCCATCTACAAGGCTAGATTGTTCCCTTAAAACAGTGTTTCTGAAACTTGGGTCCCCAGCTGTTGCTGGATCACAACTCCCATCATCCCTGACCACTTGTCCTGCTAGCTAGGGATGATGGGAATCGTAGTCCAGCAACTGCTGGGGACCCAAGTTTCAGAAGAACTGCCTTAATGTATCATCTGAATAGGCCCTTGATGACATACAGCTAAATGCGAAAATATATTACACTGAGAAGTATTGCATTTGAGGAGAGAAGGAAGCTAAAATCTGGAAGAAAGTCTATAAGTAATTCATGAACGAAGTAGTGAGCCCTCTTAAAAATATGGAGGAATAAAATGCTTTTCCTGAACATCTCTCTTCAGGGCTATCCCTTAGGTTCTCAAGCTGGACACTCCAAAATTGTACTTCCCAATAGTTATAGATATGAAATCATCAATGAAACTTGATATGTAATATGTAATTACTTATGTCAGTTGGATATAAGGAATATATATATACACACATTGAGATTTAAAATGTAATTTTTAAAGACTAGTGATTAATGAACTGACAAAGGTTCACAATGAACATGTTGCTGCCACTGAAATATAAAATAAATAGAAGTTTTGAGAACTTGTGGATGCATATAGAATTGTAGCAAACTCTGCCTCGGGAGAAAGCAAAATTGGATTCTATGGCTGTTTTTGGAAAAAAATGGATATCAAGAATATTAAAACATGGATATGAAAAGTTTAGCTCAGAAGATGGTTCTATTCCATTTTCTTGCTTTCTTTCTCTTACACACACATCATAAAGGATACAGCTTTTCATTTATCGAAAACTTCCTTACAAATCTAGGCAGGTATAAAATCCTATTACTCTATGTGCCACAACTTCTGTGCCTATACTTGTATATATACTCTAGATCATTGGACGAAACCTTTAGATTCTTTTTTCTGGACGTTTTGCTAGCAGACAAATGAGGAACTTGTAAACATTAGCCAAGAAAAAAAGAAAAGAAAAATAACAACCCACAGCATGTTTACTAAGAAGTAAGCCCCACTGTGTTTTTGGTGCTTTACTCCCAGATAAGTTTTTACAAGTTTGTAGCCTGGCAGAGCGATACAAACCCATGTTGCACAGGGGGAGGGTGGAGCGTTTGAACTGGGCAGAGGTGCCCCTTTGCCTAGCCCTGCCAGCCTACACTAGCTTTCCATTCAACTGGACCAGAGTCCCTTCTCTTCCACCTGCTGAACAGGTAGGTGCAGGTGCCACCTGGGAACAAGGAAGGAACACAGCTGAGTAGGCCTGAAATCCATTGGGTGGCATGATTGCATCTGGCTCAGTCCCTGCACTAGATGTAGGCTGGTGCAGAGATCTGCCTGCCTTCCTACATTCCACTCCAGCTGCTATCAGCATTAGAATTTTAAGAAATCCAAATTGTAATTCACGGATTCTTGTCCTATATATTCCATATGCTTAGCCTGAGGTTGGCTTCACATATTATCTCCTGCTCTATTGCAGATGGGATCACGTAGTTAGTTCACTGCAGAAGCACAGCTGTCAACTTTTCCCTTTTTTTAAGGGAAATTCCCTTATTCCAAATAGGATTCCTCGCAAGAAAAGGGAAAAGTTGACAGCTATGTGCAGAAGTGAAATTCATAAGGAAGGCAATCCTAACCTCAAGAGTATGACCAAAGGAGTTTCCTTCCAGATAAGTGTACATAGGATTGCACCTATTAAACTTGACTACCAGATTACATTACATTACATTACCCAGTTACAGGTAGGTAGCCGTGTTGGTCTGCCATAGTAAAAACAAAATATAAAATCAAAAAATCCTTCCAGTAGCACCTTAGAGACCAACTAAGTTTGTTCTTGGTATGAGCTTTCGTGTGCATGCACACTTCTGAAGAACCGGGCATGCGCAGCATTTCCGCGCATGCACAGTCCGTCTGATGTCGTGACGTCACGACACCCCTGTCCCCAGGGGGGTGCCTCCGCGCTGCCGTCCCGGGCAGCCAAAAGTCTTCCTCCGCTTCTGACTTCACATGTGGCATACAAGTGCCTTTTCCTACCCTGTGTCTGAAAAAAGAGGTGATATCCTGTTTCTTCAGTGTGCATGCTTAATTTATTTATACTATATAACACAACAAGGTAATTGTCACCATCCTCTTGATCAATTGTAAGTTTGAGAATGCTTTCCCTTTCACATAAGATTCAAGTTTAAGAGAAATTGAAATGAGAGGAATGCATTTATCTTATCCAACAGCAATGCAAATGGTGTTGTTGAGTTCTGTGGCTTTTCTGCAGTTATCACTGCATTGTATCCAATATTTCAGAAAGTTTTTAAAAAAAAAAATAAAAAAAAATCACTAATGGATTTGCTCCTAACCTATGGCAACAGTGCTGGTCAGTTGCCTTCGGTATCACTCGTGTATGCATTGAGCTGATAAGTACTGTAGTTCATTTTCCTCTTGGGCAAGCACAAGAGAGGGTGTTTTTTTTCGTTGTTTTTTTTTAAAGAAAGGAGAGAGAAAAACCTTCAGACTAATAATTACCTTAGGTTGAGACACAAATAGTGAAATACACTTGATTGCTTTCCAATTCTTAGTAGAATTTAATGAAATATACCTGCCTGTTTCAGCAAGAGGGGAAGGGAATTGTTATCCCCCCCCCCCGATACTGTTAATGTAACTGAATTCCTTTGAACTGTGTTACATTCAACAATACTAGTGTGATAATGTTACAATTAAAGAAAAAATAGGGGTAGAATAATGGCTATAAATATATGTATATGTATTGTGTGTGTGTGTGTGTGTGTGTGTGTGTGTATGAGAAAGAGATCAGACCCATGACCCACTTTTCCTTGCACCTTCTTTCATGCCCTGTGCTGTTCCACAAAATCTTCCAAATCTCCCGAGCAGATTTTCAGGAGGTGCTGGGAAAAGAGGGAGCTGAGTAACTACAAACTATAATGCCTTCACTGCTGGAGGTTGTATGCCTCTGAATTCCTGTTGCTGGGAATTGCATGTGGGAAGAGTGCTGTTAAATTCAGGTTCTGCTTTTGGGCTTCCTGTGGGCATCTGGTTGGCCAACTGTGACTGTCAGTTTGCATTTCTTAGTACAGAAAGTATTGATCTGATGTGTAGAGCTCTTTCCTATTCTACTTAATTCAAGAGGGTTCTGGAAGCTTCTCTGTGTGAAAGAAACAAGCAGAAGGTTCATGATGTTTGGGTTATTCCTTCAGAGAAGCTGGGTACAGCTGGCTTCTCTTATATCTCTCTGTCAAGGTCATGCTGACTATAAAAGAAAGTCCAGAAGGATCCTGGGCTTCATTTTCTCTTTCTATCTCTCTTCCTTCTGGTGTGGTGTTTGTACATAGTATGCTTAGTTGTTAAGGTTTAGACTTATATAAGTTATTGTAAGTTTAAGTTAAGTCTGCTGCAACTGGATTACTTACGGACAGTGCCAATCCTGAATGTATTGGATTTGTGACCATTATGCTCATTTGCCTTCAGTAGCAGTAAAGCTCTGCTGGATGAAATATTAATTGCCTCTGGTCCATTGGTGGCGGGGGGGGGGATTCCTCCAATGTCTTTAAGTTTTTACTCTGATAACTATACGTTGAAGTTCTGCTCTGGATCAATATTGAGTAGAATTTCATGACGGTGACAACAGGATGCTGGACTAGATAGGCTTTTGACCTGATCTAGCAGGCTTATGTACCATCATTCCCCCCCCCCCCCGTTGACCATGAAGCAAGAAACTTGTGTTTTCCCCCTAAGGATAGTGGCAGACCTGGGTACTTCATTCCTTGCATATTCCTTCTTCCCCTTCTTATTTGTAACCTGAAACCCATATAGCACCTTTAAAAAAAAAAAAAGCCTCATTTGGATGTTTGCTTTCTTTCTGCTATATTTCATCTTGCACCTGTGCCCGGATGTAAAATCCATGGTTTGCAAACTTCCCCCTTGCTTTGTTTGCCATTGAGCCTGATGACGAGAAGTCAAAAATTTGCAAGCTATTTTATGATATTTTGGTTGGACTAATAATAAAGATGTTGTCCAAATATGAATTTGGACATATTTTCAGTTCTGCTGAAATTGATAGGGCTTATTCCCAAGGAAATATGCACCAGATTATAGCATATAGTGCCATAATTCTATGCAAATTTGCCTGTGAGTAAGTCCTATTAAACATGGTGAAGCTTACTTCTGAGCAAATATGTATAGAATGGTGCCATAAGTGACTGAACAATGTTCTACTGAAAATTGTCATAATGAAAGGATAACGCTACAGAAAAGCTTGCAAATCCTGAGTAGAATGTGGCAGCTGCTACAAACTGAACTGCTACACTGCAGTGGTTCAGGACAGTGAAGAAGAACATTGCATCTAATTGAAACTGCAGGAGAAATGTAGGGAGGCAGAATTGGAATTTGTCCAGGACACCAGGGTTAACATGCCTACCCCCTTTTTTAAAAAAAAAAAAAGATGGAGAGAAAGGAAATGTTTTGATGCTTGTTGATATATTTCACCCACACAGCATCTCTTAAGCTAGTTGCAAATAATAGGCAACGTGAAGAGAGGAGAGCCTTGAAATTTTCCTTCCTAAGGAAATATTGCTCCCTGAAATGTTCTTCATTAAGAACAGGCTTGGCAAACACCCTCTTTCCTCTAGGTAGCAAAGTGATTAATAAAAAGTTAAGGATGTGGAGGTACTGCAAATGTGTATAGCAAATTTAAAACCCAGCAAATCGTTGTCAATGTTAATGTGGCAAAAATCAAAATTCCTCATTGGCCATGAAGCTCAATAAGTTATACTGGGCTTCTGTGAGGATTAAATTGTATACATCTCGTGTGTATTGATTGATCCTCGAAGAAAGGACAGAACTATGTATGTTGATACTTACTGAAATTGTGAGGTTTAATTTTAATCTATTTGCTTTCCAAAATTCATGTTGGATAGAGGACGTAATTTGCTATGCAGATCAGCTGTTCTAATGAGTGTCTGTTTCTTGTGGGATTTCCTCACATCCATATTAGTTTGATGAGGTGGATAAAGCACAATCCTTACATTAATGTGTGTGTGTGTGTGTGTGTGCGCGCGCGCTTCAAGTCTTTTGTAGTTAGGATTGAGTCATATATGATTAAATTTAAAGCCATCTATAACTGGCTTGTAATTCATAAACATCCACATGGATTTGGGCCCGCATATGTTCACATGATGGGGACGCAGTTGGCGGTGTGGTCTAAACCACTGAACCTCTTGGACTTGCCGATCAGTCCCAGCTCCTGCCAACCTAGCAGTCTGAAAGCACGCCAAAAAGTGCAAGTAGATAAATTGGTACCGCTCCAGTGGGAAGATAAACGGCGTTTCCGTTCATTGCTCTGGTTTCGGTGTTCCGTTGCGCCAGAAGCAGCTTAGTCATGCTGGCCACATGACCCAGAAAAACTCTCTGCGGACAAATGCAGGCTCCCTTGGCCTGTAAAGCAAGATGAGTGCCACAACCCCAGAGTCACCTGAGACTGGACTTAACTGTCAGGGGTCCTTTACCTTTACCTTTTTTGTGTTCACATGAGGCTTCATGTTGTGCAGCAGAACACAGGCCAGAGATGGAAAGCACCAAAGGGACATTGATGCTGCTATGTGGTTTGGTGGTAACTTCAAGTCAAAGACAAAATTGAGTCCTAATTCATTGCTTCTTAGCTCATTGTGGCAGCGATTGACCTCCTTTTTCTTTCCTTTTGTGTCACTGCCCAAGATGCGGTAGAACTCGTGGCAGCTGCCAACTGGAGCTGGCTATCTGCCCCCCCCCCCCACAAAAAAAAATACCACTTGGAATAATAATACTTCATGACATAATATTGTTCCCCAGGACAGGGTTCTCTTGACTGCCTGGATGGAGGATATAAAGGAGCACGTGAGTGTGGGGGGAGAGAGAAAAATACATTCATTACTTCACTTGCTTTTGTTTCAAGCCCCTCCCATCACTGGCATGGGGTTTCTGGAAGATAACCCAAAAGGCTCTGGTCTGGGCATGGGGGGGGGAGAGAGATTCCCTTGCCTCTGTTCTGCTCAGTGATATTTGTCCTTGGCTTCCTTCAGGCTTCATGTGCTTCTCTGAGCCATGTCTTCAGTTCCTCAATGCCCATAAACTTCTTGCTTTTCCTTCAGCTGATCCAGAGCCACACACTCAATCTACTCCTAGGCCAGAGCCAAGGGGGATCATGGCATCTGACAGAACAATTACCTTAGTGTGATGTTGAATTCCTCCCAGTATCCCCACAGCTCCCAGCAAAAAGTCACAACACTTTACCAGTGCTGTTTTTCTAGACAAAGAGGTGCTGGAACTCACCATGAACTTATCCCTTGTTCTCTTAGAAGGGCAATGATGCCCACCCGAGAAGTGTCGGAGCTGAGCTGTGGTGAGCTCTGGCTGAAAAAAATATTGTCCTTTAAACATTCTTTAAAAACATAATTTTACCTCAGAAACAAAATGGCTTCCCTACACACACATGGTAGAAAGCGACTGAACAAAGCGTGATAATTTCATACTAAGCCTGTTGTCTCGAAACATCCTTCATGGCAGCCTCAACCAAATTCCCCAACAACGTTAAAAAGAGATCCCTAATTTTGATTCTAATGTGACTCCAATCACACAGTGTGTATGTCTGTAAGATCGGTTCAGCACTCAATCTGGTATCACTAACTCCTGGAAATCAACTGCTTTACATCTTGTAAAAGCAGCTGAAGTTCCGCATGTGCTTTGTTTAAGAAGAGGACACTAGGTTCACATAAAGGACAAGTACAAGACAAAACAAAAACTCTTAGGGGTAAACTAAAGAAAAGAATTCCCCTCCAGCAGATTCATAGAGATAACTGTGTTATCAGTAGAGATGTGCCTTCCCTAATGCTGAACGTTACATGACTTGCACTGACAAGAT
Organism: Lacerta agilis; assembly: GCF_009819535.1. Taxonomy (NCBI): domain Eukaryota; kingdom Metazoa; phylum Chordata; class Lepidosauria; order Squamata; family Lacertidae; genus Lacerta; species Lacerta agilis. The sequence continues at coordinate 8,925,362 of NC_046327.1, read as the reverse complement.
TAGCCCCAGTTGAAATGAGAAATAAATAAAAGGCAAAGCCTGCTTTCCCACCCATGCAATTTGTTGAAGGAGCAACAAAGTAATGTGCTAATGTAAATAAAACGGACTGATTGTACTGCACGTCAAGGCCCCGGCACACCTCCAAGAATAATAAAAATACATTGATACAGAATTTTAGGTTAAAGGTTAATGAGCTGGCCACACTTTCTGCAGAAGCAAGTCAGCAATACCAAAAGAATGTCCCACTACCCAAAGAGACCAGGCTGGTGGAAATGTGAGACGGCCTTTTCTGTGGCAGTACCTAACTTATGGAATTCCCTCCCTAGAGAGGTTAGACTTGCCCCATCCCAGATGACTTTTAGTTGGGCAGAAATATCATTTTTATTCTTCCTGGTTTTAGTGTGTATGTGTTTGGTGTTATTGCTGTTGAGGGTTTAAGATTAAATCTTTAACGTTAAAAGTGTTTGACGATGTTTTCAGTTTTGTTATGTTTCAACTTTGTGTGTGTGTGTGTGTTTTCTTTCCTGTGTACTACCTTGAAAACATCTGTGAGAGCCTGACCAACTGCCAGAGCTGTACTGAATGCATATCTTTATTGTGAAATGAAATATGTGATGTTTGTCACGTTTTAACATGCCTTGGAAACAGCCTTTGCCCATCAGAATCAATTTTGAATGTTGATGTGTGCTTTGATAAAGATGAAATATAGTCATAGAAGTTTTAAGGATTGCATTTTCTCCAAATATATTTATTATAAAATGGAAAGGCAATAAATGTTTTGTATAAAACACAGTCCTTCTGTGTGCCTTCTATTAATTCAAGAATATGTGTACAGTATGCATTAGTTTGGCATCTCATGTTTTTCCGTACTCAGCTCTGTTAGAAAGAAAGAATTTGATATTCAAAATAACTCTCTAGTAAAGTTTTATCTAGCCCCCCCCCTGTTTTTCTTCACTGTGTATATTTGACTATAATTGACAAGCTGTTCCAAGGAATTAAGTATTCCCCAGCTAGATGGCCTTTGTAAAGAGGAATATCCTTGAAGGTAATCAACAAACTGAAACACAGCATGTTTTCTTAGCTTGTAATTCCTGATAAATCAATACCAGGCAAACATTCTTACTTTAAAGGTTAAATACTTTAAGCCCTTTGGTAGTAATTGAGTGTATTTTCAAGAGAGGTTTAATTTTGATGGGAGTGGGGTTTTTTTTGGTGTGTTCCTCCCACCCCCATCAATTCCAATACTTCAATCCTCATACTCGTGACAGCAAATATTGTAGATTGCTCAGCAGCAGCTCATACTGGATCCAAATAAATATACACAGATGCTTCTGTGAGAATAAATGCCCCCAAATACTACATCTTTTGGATCTTCAAGTGGGGAAGCTGGTATAATTGTGTACAATCTTACACAGTCCACTCTAAAAGTCTTGCCTTTTTAAAATACTGTTAACTTCAGAGTTTATTGTTGCAGTAGATTGGATGTCATTCTACTGCCCTGCCAATTTTATTAGACATAGGCCAGGATCCAATGAACTACCCGAGCCATCTCAAAGGCTTGGAGGTGCCCACAACCCAGTGCCAAATGGCATATGTGCCTCTGCAAGTTCTCTGTGGCATGGGAGACTGCTGTTTGCAAAGCATAATTCCAAAACTCTTTGAGTGTACAGAACTAATTATATAGTTCTTTAGATCTTAGTGTTGTTTTGCTTCCATTTTGAAAGCTATTATGAGAACAAGAATATCGGATAAAGTTTATTTTGTCTTCCTTTTCTGCCGAATCTTACAAAAGAGAGAGCAAGAGAGCTGGGGGAAGACATCTGTTATTGCTCTGCTATTTGAGGAGTCACCAGTGTCAAAATCAAAGGGAGCCAGATTTTAGCCCCCTTACATTTTGTGCTGGTTCCCTGAGCCACTGGTTTTAGAAGGTGGGGAGATAACTATGGATTGTATCAAACAGTGGTGTGACCAACCATCATACTCACTTGGAGGCCTCTGTGTTCCTGAAAACCTTGTCTGGTGTGCTAGGGTTCCTCTGAATAGTGTCCACTGTGTAACAGGGAGTGCAAAATTGCAAGCATTGTGCATTTTGCTGTAACAATCTTCCCCAGTCCTCTAGCTGACCACGCAGATGCTTTTAATTTAAAAGGAATGTGTGAGAATAATCTTTTAGAACTATATTCCATTTCCAACCATTCCTCATCCAGAAATGTACTTAACCGAATTAATGCAGGACATGTTTTACACTCGTCAATGTGTTCCATATAGATATTGATCAACAAAGCCAGCAAGAGAAGTTTTGACATATTTGACAAGTGACAAGATCAAGTCACTGTACTTAAAGGTGAACTGCAAAGACATTTTAAAAACCCAGATCCTTAAGGTGGGGGGGGGGAATCAAAAATCTATATTTTGTGTGCTGCATTGAAATTTTCAAGACGTAACATATATAAGTAAAGCAATATTTTTTTAACCAATACAGCAGTTTCATGAGTTGCAAAACATGCACATTGTTTCATTAGATTTAGATGCAACAGTTCAATCCTATGCATGTTTACAACAACAACCAAAAGTTCCACTGAGTTAGGCAAATGGTTAGCATAGGTTACCAGCTTTTGGAAGAGGGAAGTTGCAGGGCTGAGCCCGTTTATGATCGCTGTATTTGCAGCAACTTTATTGACTCTCCTTTCTGCCCCAGCTACTTAGTGTAGCAGAACCACTCTATAAGGCCCCACCAGTTGTGGGGGAGATTTGGGTTGTGACCTTCGTATATAAGGTGATGGCACAGGAAATGGGCAATATCACAGGCAACAAAGCACATGGAATGAAATGTATTTGTGAATTATTCTTGCAAAAAAGAAAAAAAAAGATTTTTCTATTCCTCAATATGTAAAGAAGTCTCAATTTTATAGTGATATGGTGGGAGAATGTTCAGAGTGGTATTGCTTTTGCAGTATTTACGGACAAGCTACCTTCCGGAGAATTATTGCAGCAAACATGCAATTGGATAATACTCTCAGAAAATGGAATTTTCATATCTCATGAAGTATTGCATTTGTTTTTTAAAATCTCGAAATTATTAGATTTGTAACAAATAAACTCATGAGAGTTGAAGTTTCCAATATTTTCAGCTAGAAGGTTTATTCCTTAAATAAAGCAGAATTTATGAACAGTGATAGCTAAAGTAAAAAGCGCAGGAAATAAGGTTATACTCAAGGGAAAGCTATGTTTACCAAATGTATGGTTGTTGTTGTTTTTTAAAAAAACCTCTAATCTGGCCTCATAATAATATTGCTGTACACAAAACAGAAGTCAGTGTGTTTCCCTGTTAATCAGTCGGCCACTATTGTCCCCATATACATTCTCTCACACCCCTTGTTGCTTTTCATACTGACTCACCTACCTGTTCCATGCATCAAGGCTGTGGAACTTGTGTTGTCATACTACAAGTCCCATCATCCTTGATCACTGCCCATGCAGACTTGGGTGATGGGAATTGCAGTCCTTCACTGGTAAGGCCAGAGGTTCCTCATCATTTCCATATGGTCAAACCTTTCGTGGCACAATAAATTCATTTGTGTGTGCGTGTGCAGAAAGGTCATTGTTTCCTTTGAAATAAAAGCCACGCTCTCAGGTAACTTGCATTGCGCTCTCTGTGATAAACACCTGCATCTGTAGCCATATCAGTGCTATTTGGCAGGAAAAATCTGGTTAAAAGATATTGGTCAGGCCATATGGATGGCTTTTCACTCCAGCAATGGATTTCACACAGGTCTGTTCTGAATCTGTGTGCATAAAATGCACAGATTCAGGCATGGCATAGGAGCATGGCACACATGTACCATATTGGCCTGAATATAAGCCCCACTTTACCCCCAAATTCCGACCGTGAAAAGTTAAAGTGTGGCTTATATTCATGACCTTATGGTATGCAGCCAGGAGCGCAGGGCAAACAGTGCCAGTAGCACAGCAAAGTGGTGCCCGCCTCGTGCGTAGACCCCCATCCTCTCCCCCAAGGCCAGGAAGAGAGAGAGCGAGGAAGGGGAAAGTCGATTGGCAACACAGCGCGACTCCCCCAACCACCCAACATGCAGCCAAGAGCAGCGAGGAAGGGCATAGCTTATATTTATTTTCCCCCCTCCAATTTTAAAGGTGCGGCTTATATTCGGGTGTGGCTTATGTGTTATTGTTATTGTTCAGTCGTTCAGTCGTATCCGACACTTCGTGACCCCATGGACCAGAGCACGCCAGGCACGCCTATCCTTCACTGCCTCTCGCAGTTTGGCCAAACTCATGTTAGTAGCTTCGAGAACGCTGTCCAACCATCTCGTCGTCCTCTGTCGTCCCCTTCTCCTTGTGCCCTCCATTTTTCCTAACATCAGGGTCTTTTCCAGGGAGTCTTCCCTTCTCATGAGGTGGCCAAAGTACTGGAGCCTCAACTTCAGGATCTGCCCTTCCAGTGAGCACTGAGGGCTGATTTTTTTAAGAATGGATAGGTTTGATCTTCTTGTAGTCCATGGGACTCTCAAGAGTCTCCTCCAGCACCATAATTCAAAAGCATCAATTCTTCGGCGATCAGCCTTCTTTATGGTCCAGCTCTCACTTCCGTACATTACTACTGGGAAAACCATAGCTTTTCGGCTTATATTCAGGCCAATACAGTGCTTTTTTTTCCAAAAGGAAGGAAAAACTGTAAATAGAAGGGGATGAGAATTCTTTAAATCATACAGTCATTTTCTTCTCTTTTGTATCCTTCAATCGGATTTGGTTTGAAATTGTATACTTTTATGGTTTTTATGTTCCCAAGTTACAGAAGACGATTGGAATTTTTGTTTCATTAAAAAGCAAATAGATTTGTATGCCATTCTGATTCTTTAAAAAAAGAAAAGAAACGTGATTCAAGTACTGATTAAAACAATACACTTCTTTATTTTCTTTTAGCTCTCTGTCCTGAGACACAACAGCAGGATGTGCCTTGGAGAAGGGTAAGTAACCGAGTTTGGTATATGTAAGAGGGCCTCAGGATATGTGTTTTGTTTGTCTCTCTCTGTGGGTGTGGGTGTGCATGCACAGTAGATACATTTGATCTAGCTACATTATATAGACATCATTTTAGCACTATTTTTTCTTTACTAAACTCTGATATACTTGGTTTGTGTGTGCTTTTGGAGAAAAATATATATTTATATTCAATAAACAATTTCCCAAAACGCGATGCACTCCAGCCATTAAGTCTTCAAGGCACAGAGTGTAGAATTCAAGAATACAACCACAAACAGGATGGCAAGGGGTGCTGGTAATGTAGTTGGGAGTTTATTTGGGCTGTGGTGTGTGCAGCCCCCATCCTCCATTTCAAAATTACCACCCTGAAACTTCTAAAAAAGTTCTCCAGGTGCGTTTTCTGGTGGTAATATAGTTTCTGGAGAAATTGCTTTTAATACAGTCATACCTCACGTTGCGAACGCTGCGGGTTACCTTTTTTTGGGTTGCTCTCGTGCCAAACCCGGAAGTACTGGAATGGGTTACTTCCAGGTTTCAGTGCTCGCGCATGCACAGAAGCACCGAATCGCAACCCACTCGTGGGTAGAAGTGGAACTGCCAGTTGTGAACGCTGTGGGTTGTGAACATGCCTCCTGCACAGATCATGTTTGCAACCCGAGCGTCCACTGTACAATGATTGTGAGGACAATGGGGCAAATGTCTAAGAAGAAGCAGAGGAAAGGAAGCAGGTGCTTCAGGAAAGTTATTAGGAAAGAAAACAGAACCCTGAGAAGAGGTAAGAATGGTTCCTATTCATAGCCCATCTCCAGCCTCTGTTCAGTGACCATGTATCTCCTAAATTCCATCCCTTCCGTGCAGAACACACAGAGTTAACTTACAGACGTTCCAAAACAATAGCCCCACTTGCAGTTACGTATAAGCTAAACAAGCTATAGCTTAGGGCCCCACTCTCTTGGGGGCCCTCAAAAAAATTAAAGGGAAAAAACTGGATGTACATTTCCAAATATAAAATAAAAAACAAATAAAATAAAACCTACATGCAGCAACAGTGTTTTGTGTTGTGTAGGCTTCTATGATGTGAGTAATGGGCCCTGCCTGCTAGCCTGCTTCCTAAAATATCACTGGTTTGCTCATTTCTTTATATAGGGCACACGAAGGCTGTCCCCATGAGGTGGGCCTGGGGGGTTCCAGAATTCAGTAGCCTTTCCCACTCAACACACATGGACATTGTCGAGGAGTGACCAGCCCAAGGATGGTGCGAAATTAACCTGTGCTGCTTTGCTCTCCTGCATCACCAATTATCATTGCATGGGTTGAATAGGATTGCTTTATACACTGTGATGTTTTCACCCAGAGGCATCCTATGTAGGTCATATAGGGTTAACAGACACATCTGTTTTGCTCAGCAAAGCCCCCCGCACCACCTCTGGTTCGTTCAAAGCAAACCAAAGAAGCCAAGTGACATATATTACAGTCTGCCAAGCATTCTTAATAATGCATCTGCAGAATAGAAGCCTAAATATTCACAGTTAACAAAAGTGGTCGTGCAACCCTCATGCATTTGAATTTTTGGATTTTTTTTAGGGTAGTGAACCAGAAAAATGGTCATTGATCCAAGCTATTACATATATATTTTAATTTATTATGGGTTTTTAATTTTTTTTAAAGAACGTCACATTTAAATCACTTGTGTTTTGGTTTTAAAAAAAGAGAGCAAGAGTGCAAATATTTTATGTTTACTGATCTTAAAGATGTGGTTCAACCCCTGTGTTTCAGGAGTCACATCGTCCTTTATTTTAAGATTTCACTTCAAGTATGTTTACCGGTAAATAACATTTGCGGCTGGAATTTTTCTTGGCCGTTGCAGCAGTCACAAATCAAATATTTTCAAACGCTTAAATATATGATATGAAACCTGATCCCATGGCAAAAGTAAAAAAGGCTATTATTAAAAAATTAAAAATCTAAAATAATCTTTTTCCGGTTCATAATCATAATACTGGGAAATTCAATATTTCTGCTCAAACAAAGAGGCTGGTAGACATATTTACAAAAGGCCTTATGATGTTTGCAGTTGACTTTGCAGAAGACAACATTTATAAAACCTTTACAGTGCCTGACAGGTGCCATGAATTCTCCTGAGGATTACTACATTCAGATATTGTCTTTCATTTGAACTTCAAACACACATTTTGCTAGGGAGTGTATTTTAATAGCTTCTGGAAATTAAAACCTTTGTATTTGTGTCATTCTAATATTCTCTATGAATTTACTTTTGGGAAACAAATTGCTGCAAAGCTAAATGCAATTATAATTTTGTTTAAGTAGAAAAAATGAATAAATGTAATAAGGATACACGGGGGAAACTAAGAAACATGAGTAGTTCCTGTGACTGTTTCTTCGAAGAAAGAAACAGCGAATGGGGAAGAGTTGCAGGACTCCCATTTTTAAAAAATAAAAAAAAATGCATGGTAACCTAAACAGTTTTCATAAATTTGGAAATCCGGGTTTTACATTACAAGTTGATCCAAGTCTAATCATCCTTATACTAGATCAACTGACTTAAGTGCCACTGATTTCAGTGGGGCTACTTCAAGTTTGAGCAGTCTGGATCCAACTCTAGATGTTTTACAGACATATGAATGATGGTAGTTAGATTTTACAGGGGCAGGGTGCAATCCACATAACCCTATGCAGATGATTAAAAAGTGATCCTGGTCACATGATCACTTCCTAGGATTAATTTACTAATTCTGGCCAAGAAGCTTTCTAAGCTGAGAATTTGATCCATTCCAGTAAAGCAGGGGTCGGCAACCTAAGGCCCATGGGCCACAAGCGGCCCATGGGGGGTTGTTTAACCGGCCCCCAAGCCACCCCCGAACCGAGCCGCCTGCTCGGCGAGTCCCTGTGTGCTGCGCTAAACCGGCACTGCACGGTGCAGGGACTCGCATCCGCAGTGCCAGAAATCACGTCTGTGCATGCGTAGACACTGAAAATCTCATCTGCGCAGATGCCAGAAATCGTGGGTGCGTGTGCTCATGTGCGTGCACAATCTAGCCCATGGAGGGATCTCCGCTGGAGTGAACCAGCCCAGGTGAGATCTTGCCGACCCCTGCAGTAAAGCAACGTCATTATTGATAACAGACAAACTTAGCTCATATGAATCTCTTAATAGCAGAAGCTTCACCTTTCCTGGTTATCACTTTTGAAGCCTAAATGGGTTAGTACCCAAATGTTTAAATTCTCCAGTGTGAGCCTGCCCATCATTTCAGGCCACCTGGGGCAGTTGTCTCGTATACCCTTCCCTCCATCTGAAATGTGGCAAGTGGGAACATATGAGAGGGTCTCCTCTGTTGCTCTGCCTAACCTGTAAACTCCCTGCCCAGATCCTCTGTCTGGCTCTGTTTCCCACAACATTCTGTCACTAATTAAACATTCTGGCAACAATTATTTCAGCAGGACTTCAGCATGGCCAGGATTTTATTTCATTAATTTTGACTTTTCTCATGTTTGTTGTTTTATAAGGGGAAGGAAAAAAAAAACCTGCTGCCCTCTGTCAATTTATATGCTTTTGTTTCTACCTGATTGTTTTTAGTCTGCTACATAATCCACCTTGGGTTTTGGACTGAAACAGGAGGACGGGTATTATGGTTAAAAATTAATGAATGAATAATATCAATCATTTCCCTCGTGCAATCGATCACTTCTCCTAAGCACTGGTTCATGACTGAGACTGATGCTCTGGGATCTGCAGCAAATGAAACAGACAGCTGGGAGATTTGCCAGCATATTTTAGCCACCTTATTCTGAAACTTTATGTGCCAAGTGAGCTCTCAGATATAGGAAAGTCTACAGACAGAGATATCATATTTTTAAACACTTGAGATGTCAAGTCTGACCACTTCACCCAACATAACAATAAAAAGTTGCTTGACGAGATTTCCAGAAGAGTAGCTGTCGTTATTCTTCCATAACAAACTTATTAAATGAACTTGGAACATAAGACAGTATATTCCACCTCAATTCTCATGTTTCTGTTGGACATGGCAATTTTGCCACAATCATTTTGAATGACAGATACATTTGAATGAATCCATTGAAACCTAGGGTTCATTCTTGCATGGGAACTGCCAAGTCTCACTATATCTGCATCTGAACAAAATAATAATAATAAAATCCTTCCAGTAGCACCTTAGAGACCAACTATGGTATGAGCTTTCGTGTGCATGCACACTTCTTCAGATACACACAAAAGCTCATACCAATAACAAACTTAGTTGGTCTCTAAGGTGCTACTAGAATGATTTTTCAAAATATTTTGTTTCAACTACAGCAGACAAACACGGCTACCTACCTGTAACTATATCTGCATCTATGCAAGCAATGTATTCACATATGAGGAAATCGGTTCATGGTGACCTCACCGTGACTACACATTTGAGGCTGCAAAATGGCCCCTTTCCAGCAAGCTGAAAGAGGCATGACTGAGCCACCAACGCTCATGATGTGGACAATTTCACCTCTAGTCAAGCAGTCTTTGCAACAATTCAGAAACCTGTGAATCCTATTTCACCAGAAACAATCACGCAAAATGAATGTCTACATGCTGGAATTCTGAGCAAGCCCAGTAAACAACATCAGTACTTCAAAAGTGGTCCTGCTGCCTGATTGTGATGTATAGGTAAAGGTAAAGGGACCCCTGACCATTAGGTCCAGTCGTGTCCGACTCTGGGGTTGCGGCACTCATCTCGCATTACTGGCCGAGGGAGCAGGCGTACAGCTTCCGGGTCATGTGGCCAGCATGACAAAGCCGCTTCTGGCGAACCAGAGCAGCGCACGGAAATACTTTCCCGCCAGAGCGGTACCTATTTATCTACTTGCACTTTGACGTGCTTTCAAACTGCTAGGTGGGCAGGAGCGGGACTGAGCAACAGGAACTCACCCCGTTGCGGGGATTCGAACCGCCGACCTTCTGATCAGCAAGCCCTAGGCTCTGTGGTTTAACCCATAGCGCCACCTGCGTCCCTTATTGTGATGTATATCACTCAACAAAGTGGGGTTTTTCTAATTAATGTCTGCCTCCTTTCCCCATACTTTAGCAAAACATTCAATGGCTTCCATTTGCTTGGCAGTGAAATAAAAAGTCTGGGGGGGGTCATTCCCCCCCCCTTCACACACAAAAATTGACCCAGTCATTTAGACTCCCTTGGAAGTTCTGTCTGTCAGAAAAATGACATTGTATGCCAAGTGACACCTGAAATGAAAGAAATCTAAACTATAGCAAAACTGAACACTTGTTCTGACATTTAAAAGATGTGCCCTCACAGCTGCTTGATTTCTGTTTAAAAGTGATCAAATGCTTCAAAGCTGAAAGATTTTATACTGTATTTATGGTATAAAAGTATGCTATTTAACTTTAAAAAACAACAACAACCTGAAAATGATCTTTCTCTGAGGCAGAGCTGCTGCTTGCATGATTTCTCACAGTAGAACTGGCATAGATGTTCAGTGTTAATTACTGTGACATGTAAGTAACTGGACTCCATTCTTTGTTATTTCTTTGCCCTGTTTCACAAAATACACCAAGCAAATAAAAGAAAATTGAAAATAAGTACTATTTTTTTTTTATTTGCTGCACTTAATCAATATCAGCCATAAACTTGTGTGTAGTTGATGTTATTGTAATTCCAACACTGCACTGGCTTTGCTACTGCTATATTCCAGGCTACACTCTTCTTCTTAAAAATTCTGATTAGAGTTTGGTGCTTTGATTTTCCTGGCTGAGCACTGCAGCCTTTGACAGAGAATTCTAATTGCCTCTCATTTATCTAAAACGTTGGTACAGGTACCTAGCAAAGTATGAATCTATGGGAGTGGTTGATGAATTCACAGAAGTAATAGGGTATCTGGCCCTCTGTTTGTGGGCACTATTCAAAGCAGACTGGAATTTAGGAGTTCTGGAATATAGAGGAACAAATCAACGAAAAGTAGAGATTAGCCATGAGACAATAACTAAATCTTAAAAAACTTACTAGGCCAGTGTGGTGTAGTGGTTAAGAGCAGTAGACTCGTAATCTGGGGAACCGGGTTTGCGTCTCCGCTCCTCCGCATGCAGCTGCTGGGTGACCTTGGGCTAGTCACACTTCTTTGAAGTTTCTCAGCCCCACTCACCTCACAGAGTGTTTGTTGTGGGGGGGAAGGGAAAGGAGAATGTTAGCCGCTTTGAGACTCCTTCGGGTAGTGAAAAGCGGGATATCAAATCCAAACTCTTCTTCTTCTTCTTCTTCATAAAGCCAACCAAAATGCGACAAAATAGCACACACGCTTTCAAGTTTTCTGTATTAGATTTTGTAACAAACCTCCTCTTGAAAACTCTCTCTAGCACATTACTCCCCTGTAAAAGTAGCATGGAAGACACTTGACTCAGGGCAAGGAAACAAACTATTATTATTATTCATCATCATCATCATCATCATCATCATCATTATTATTTTCAGATCTCTTCCAGCTCTGCAGTTCTACTGAAATTGTCACCTGGAGATTCTGTGCACCTTTATAAAGCATTTTACTAAATAGTGGAACTGCTTTCAGTATTTGTCATCAATTGTTGGTGAAGTGGGTTATCTGGTCTTGCTATTTCCATGACTTTTTTTTTTTAAATGAAAACAAGTCATGGTGGGCTTTGGAATGGTATGTTGTTTTGCCCTGAATAGGAAAGAGTAGTAAGAAATGCAGACATCTATGATATTGCATGGTATGACCTGGCCTACCAAGCTGTTCTAAAGGGTAGACCTGGAACAGGATAAAATTGATTAGAGTTATCCAAAGCAAAACAACATTACTTATTTGGCATTTTCGAGGCCCCTTTTAAAGAATTGAAACAGATAGTAAGATACATTCAACTTGTAGTGGCCATATATTTTCAGCTCCCTTGAAGGGTTAGGTATAACTATGGGTGTTGAACAGATGATTGACTTGAACACTTGTCTTATCTATGAATTATTATGTGGATTTGGAAGAATATTTTCTATCGGGCTTATTTATTTGATTACTTCGAGATTATTATATTTGAGTTTGAAGGAAAAATGATTCCCCCCCCATGTTTGTGGACCAATGGAAGTTCAACCAACAATAGTGCGTGCAGGGAGGGGCTCCTTGTATTCATTCTGCTAGCTATTCATCTTCAGTGTGTGATCTTGTCAGGTGCTCTCTTTTTTTAGAAAGTAAGTTACTAGAGCTACTGAATTTGTCTTATCTGTCATAGCAGAATTATTTTCCAAGAAATGTGTTTAATTAAGCATGTACTCCTCTACCGGAACAGCTATCCTAAATCAAGCTGTGCTTTTCCAGGTGTTCTCCCAGTGATTTAGAATGCTCTTAATCATTCTGCACCTCATTTTCTCTAAATAAAATTATGCTAAAGTTTCCAAGTTGTCAACTTTACTGGATTTTACAGGTAGGTTCTAGATAATTTCCCAGCAACAGTACAATGGAGATATATACAAATAGCAAGGATTGTGTTAGGTGTTGGCTTCACTGGCACACGAGAAAGCCCATATACCAGCATGACTTATTTTTCTAGTTTGTCAACTGACATTAAGCCAGAGTTCCTTGGTTTGAACACGATGGGGAACTCAATACAAGCCAAGATAGTTGTGTTGAAGCTGGAGCATGATGGGATGGGGGGCGGGGAGGAATAACAAAGGGGTATTTTGCCCTGATGTTTGTTTGCAAATGCATAAACCATGGCTTATGAAACCTGGTCACCTCCAGACTGCAATTATGATTCAATTGCATAATTGGAAGTTTAGGTTTGCACAATTAAGGTGGATTAAAGAGCTCTATCACTTTGGTGCAACAAAGGCTTTTTGTCGTTAGGAAAGTGATAGGAAAACACACTAAATGGCATAGGATGGTGTTGAATTTCTTGGAAAAGACATAAGCATCTCACAAATAAATCAAAACAGATGTCAATAAAGAACAGACGTCATATTATCTCCATGCAAGCTGTGTGAAAGCAAATAAGTGCTCGTGAATGATCCCCTCCGCTGGACCACAGAGTTATGGATGTCATTGCATTCAAAGTCACATTCCTGGGATTGCTAACATAACAGATGACACACATCTGATTATTTTAATGTCTAATGGGTGGGGGAAATGCTTCTTGCCTCATTTCCATCAAATGGCCACAATTAACAATATTAATTTTAAAATAGTAAATTATAACCCATAAAACAGCCAACAAATAATGTAACTTCATGGCGAACAAGTCAAAGAAAAGGAACAGAGATCAAATACACTCTTAAGCTGCCATGTTTTACTGGTCATTGAAATGTAACTAGGTCAGGCTGTCAACAAAGGGCACTGCATAACTTAGCCTCTCACCCACTTCAGATGACAGAAGACGGTCAACAAAATTTCAGATGTTAGGTAGAGCACATAAGCATGTTTAAATGGTAAGAGGCAAGACATAAATGTATTTATCCCATGCTGCTTAGGGGTTTAAAGATTATGACTAGTGCTTTCATTTGGGTCCTGAAAACAAACTGATCATCAGTGAAGCTGGAATGACTGAAGTGGTATTGTCCCAGCATCTTACCCTGTCCAGCTGCTGTGAATTTTCTGGTCAATTTTTAAGGCAGATCCACATGGCAATAATCTAATCTGGATGTAAGTAGAGCATGAGTGATTATGCCCGGGTCTGATTTCTCCAGGGAGCTGCATAGCTGGTACTAGCTGAAGCAGCTGAGAAAGCATTCCTGGCCACTTTCACCTAGGAATCCAGTATCAAATCTAGATCCAGAGGCATTTTTTAAGCTGCTCAGCTCAGGCACAGCTGTCAAGTTTCGGATTTGAAAATAAGGGATCAGCAGCCTCACCTATCCCGGGGACAGTCACATGGCAGTGGTGGGCGGAGCTAGAAGCAAAAGTGGGCGGCACTGATGTGAACGCGCGCAGTAGGCTTACTGTATTTTGGAAACGCTGCCCGTGGGCTACGACGCCTGTAAGCGCGGGAAATGGCTCCCGCTTGCTTTGAGGCTGCCAGGAGGTGAGGTCTTCCCAGTCCCTGGCCAGCAGAGGGAGGGAGAGGACCTGCTTCCTTTGAAAATACGAGAAATTAAAGGGATATAAAAAATAAGGGATAACAGCAGGAAACTGCTTGAAATAAGGGAGATTCCTGGGGGAAACGGGATACTTGACAGCACTGCTCAGCTGATTCTTAAGGAGGTGTGCAACCATTTCTAAAACAATGAAACCGCATCAGCGGAATCCCAAACAATGCTACCTCCATCTTGTCTGGATTAAGTTTCAACTTGCTCATTCAAACTGCTCAGGCAAACTAAGGCCTGGGGGCCGGATCTGGCCCAATCGCCTTCTAAATCCGGCCCGCGGATGGTCCGGGAATCAACGTGTTTTTACATTAGTAGAATGCGTGCTTTTATTTAAAATTCATTCATCTCTGGGTTATTTGTGGGGCATAGGAATTTGTTCATTTTTTTTTTTCCAAAATATAGTCTGAGCCCCCGCAAGGTGTGAGGGACAGTGGACTGGCCCCCTCCTTAAAAAGTTTGCTGACCCTTGAGATATGGATAGATAGATAGATAGATAGATAGATAGATAGATAGATGATTGATAGACAGATACACACACACACACACACACACACACACAGTGGTACCTCTGGTTACGTACTTAATTCATTCCGGAGGTCCGTTCTTAACCTGAAACTATTCTTAACCTGAAGCACCACTTCAGCTAATGGGGCCTCCCGCTGCTGCTGTGCCGCCACAGCATGATTTCTGTTCTTATCCTGAAGCAAAGTTCTTAACCTGAAGCGTTATTTCTGGGTTAGTGGAGTCTGTAACTTAAAGTGTATGTAACCTGAAGTGTATGTAACCTGAAGCGTATGTAACCCGAGGTACCACTGTACACATACATATATCTATACAGTCATACCTCTGCTTATGTATCCCTCCCTTACATAAACTTTGGGATACGTAAGTGGCAAATTTTTCGGGATTTTGCCATGCACGCATGCGCAGAAGCTCTCTACCGCCCTCCGGCTGCAGAAACCTCAGGATCCAACCAGAGCTCGGGAACGGATCCCGTCCGCAACTGGAGGTACCAGTGTGTGTGTGTGGCCCAATTCATTTTGGCACCTGAGGAGGATGCCAAAATGGTGCCTCCTTCTTCCTCGCCAGGGAAGAAGGGGTGAGGGAAGATCTACATCAGGAGCAAGAAGGGAAAGAAAGATAGACATATGATTTGTTGCCCGAGTGGATCTAGCTGCCTGAGGCAGTCATCTCACCTTGCCTCTTGGTTGGACCAGTCTTGAATAAAGAACTGCATTGGGATCCGCTGCCCCTGTGGATTTTGCCATCTGAGGTAATTGCCTCACCTTGTGTCGTGGCTGAGCAAGCCCTGATTCTAGGATTACGGGCCGTTTGTTTTTCCTTTCATCTCTGCTCTTTCTCTTCTACGTTTAATATTCCTGAACATGGTAAAATAATAATTTTATTCCAGTAAAGAGCAAAATATTTTTAGGGGGTCGGAATCAGCAGAGTGAGAGGAGAAAAATAAAATGAAAAACAAATATTATTGCACGGATCATTTGGCTTTAAGATGGAGGGTTGTATTCATTTTTGAATTATGCAATATTGAACCTCTTGCTGAACAATGGACATGAAAACGCCTTCGTGACTAAAATCTTTGCTCTTGGGCATTTTTAGATTTCCCAACAGCACTGAGGGGGATTTACGGGTGACATTATATGATGTACTCAAAGTTTTCAGTGGCAATAAAGACTTTTAATCAAACAACCAATGAACAGAAACAATTAACAAGCCTGAAGGTAAGAAGATGAATGTCAATGTTAGCAACATGTTAGGCAATTATTTTGCCACAAGACAGTTGAAAGAACAAGTTAAGAACTGGTTGGGAGGGTTAAGGGGAAAAATTCCCCTCAGCCATCATGCGAACATTATCAGGGGTTGAAGTTCTCAGACCACTGTAGTTCCATGAACCACAGATAGGGAACCCCTCAACTGGAGCGCCATCTTAGTGTCGGTGGGTTTCATTGAAAGCATCGTGTATATCATTCTAAATATGAACCCGTCACTTCTAGAACTGTCATTTCTCAGAGTAATGCTTTTTCCTTCTTTCTTTTAACTCCAGTTCTGCCAACCGCCCACATTCACTTTACTTCAAATGGTATATCAGAAGTTACCCGAAAGAACTTACAGGAACACAATGCCTCAGTGGAAACTGCAAAATAGCCTCCATATAAGCTATTTTACTGTGTCCAGAAGGCTGACAAAGATCATATGACTCAGAGGAGGCATAATGTAGCAGGATGATAGTGAAAATGCCAAACAATGTGGGGATTAAAGGCAGGTGAAGCCCATGTTTTTTTGCCAGGGGCCATTCAAAGACTGTGCTAATTTTATTTTCTGCTGTCTTCAAGATCTTAATCAGAGGCATTCTAGTAGGCATACACTTTACAGCCCCTGTGTAGTTTCAGATATTGCTACCTGCTGCTTTAGCACTTCAAAAATCCTCTGAAGCTTAATATCACAAGAATATCAGACAAACGTTATCCCCCCCACATCCCCTTTCTGACTGAACCGTAGTAATATAATAATAACTATTAAATAAGTTTATCGGTTCTCTTTTGGAGGGCAGTGGAATAGGGAGCAGAGTTATAATTACATTTTGATCTTTCATAGATTTATGTTTGCATAGGCTCAAGGAACTTAAAAGATTGTCTCGTCCAGCCCACTGCCTCAAATATTAGCCGTAATAGAGTAAAACCGAATATCATTTGTACAGTGGTACCTCTGGTTAAGTACTTAATTCGTTCTGGAGGTCCGTTCTTAACCTGAAACTGTTCTTAACCTGAAGCACCACTTCAGCTAATGGGACCTCCCTGCCGCTGCCGCCAGAGCACGATTTCTGTTCTTATCCTGAAGCAAAGTTCTTAACCTGAAGCGTTATTTCTGGGTTAGCGGAGTCTGTAACCTGAAGCGTATGTAACCCGAGGTACCACTGTAGTTGGAATACCACAGCACCATGGTGGGCATTAAAATATTGTGGCACTGCAAAAAATTAAGGCAATTTGATATGAAGTGTAACTCCTCAATTTGATATGAAGTGCAGCTCCTTTAGCCAGCTCACCTTTCTCCAATGCATTGTTTCCCCACTTGCCTTCAGCTACTTGACTGCATCGCTTTGCATACCAGCCCCTCCACTGCACGTTGCACCTGGATCTCTTCAGCCACCCCATCCATCTGGGTGTCTTGCAGCTGGGTTCTTTGTGTACTTCTCACCCACTCTGCCAGCAGCTGCTCTGTTTTATCTATCTGCTGGTTACGCTGCTGCCTTTGTTACTGTTTCATTCTCTCAAGCTGCTCAAGGAGTATGGTATTCTTCCCTCAATTTCAACTCAGGCACACCTCGCTCACAGGCCTTTCTCTAGGAAACACGAATCCTACTTCTGACACCAGTGTTGCACTTCACCTCAGTTTCTAAGCCGGTGAGATTCCAGGCACTTACCCGGGATTTGTGTTTCCTTTGGAGTGCGGTATAGAGTAGTTAAAGCTATGGTTTTCCCAGTAGTAATGTACGGAAGTGAGAGCTGGACCATAAAGAAGGCTGATCGCCGAAGAATTGATGCTTTTGAATTATGGTGCTGGAGGAGACTCTTGAGAGTCCCATGGACTGCAAGAAGATCAAACCTATCCATTCTTAAAGAAATCAGCCCTGAGTGCTCACTAGAAGGACAGATCCTGAAGTTGAGGCTCCAGTACTTTGGCCACCTCATGAGAAGAGAAACTCCCTAGAAAAGACCCTGATGTTGGGAAAGATGGCGGGCACAAGGAGAAGGGGACGACAGAGGATGAGATGGTTGGACAGTGCCCACCTAAGCAAAACAGAAAATTCCCAGTGTGTTGGTAAATAGTAGCCACTGGACCCACGTCCTCAGAGCAGCAGTAGGATTAATAAATACTGTATCAAGCTTTTATTAATTCCCTTGTAGATGTCAGGAGATAAATATGTCATAAATAAAACAGGTGAAAATTTTGGATTTCCATTCTATTATGGGTGACTTAAAAAAGAAAAGAAGAACAAAAAGAAAAGAAAAGAAAAGAAATCCCTTGGAGGATGGCAACACCCTCTCCCTTGGCTGCTTCTGAAATCAGACTGAGCTCCGAGAGAAATATGTCTGCGTTTTTCAGCTCAGTCTCTAGTGGAAAATAAAAAAATGACAAAAGCTCTTCATAAAATTTAACACAGGTAAGGGGGGAAATTTAGACGCAGTAAGGAACATGGGCTGAACAAGCAAACAGAACAATGCAAGGATGTTATAACTGCAGCTAGCCTGTTGCGTATGAGAGTTGCCACTTAAGCAAAATCTGAGGTAAATTTGAAGGTCTTTGCTGATACAAAATACCCATAGGAGAATATTGTGGGCGGGAGGACAAAAAAAGCAGGGATCGAAGAGGATCAGTTGGGCAGGGAGTAAGGAATGCCCCTATTTTCATCTGAGAAATTTTGGAGGCTATGGAAGTCGTGGCACCAGCCGTCCTCTCTCTTGCCAATCATCTGTCCAGCAAGAGGAATGGAAAACCTTGCAAGTCCTGCAAAATATGTTAGCACCTGAATTTATATCAGAGCCGAACCAAATTATTCCTTTGTGCATAGGAAGGCAAGAGCTTATGATTTCATAATGAAATTATTATAACAATCTTAAGTTATATCTACCCATTATTGCCTTAATATGAAAGTGACTCCTAACACACAACGCTGAATGTTAACCAAACAATAGTCACACATTACTCCTTTTGAAAGTTGCTTAAATTTCACCTTGTAGTAATCTACAGCAAATGATCCGCTACATTAGCCAAATTCTTGATCTACCCCCACTCTTTTTAAAGCTATGGAATGTGAAATGTATTACTTAATAAAGCAGAGGCGAGGCTTTGTGTTTTGTATTAAGATAGATTACTTATGTGAAATGAAAATTAAGATCGTAAATCAAAACAGCTCATTACAAGTTCCTTGTTTTACTGTAATTTATCAGTTGTACTTCTATTTTTTATTGTTTGGGTATCTAGCCTATGCCACTTATCCCTTTACTTCATCACTAAATCTTGCTGCTAGATATTGGTTACCTATCCATGAGCAAATGAATTATTGCCGAATGACTACACAGCCTGCCTTCATCACAGGCGCTGCGTATGGCCAGGCGGGGTGGGGGAAAAGCTTCAGCTGAAGTAAATACCCACAGTGAGAAAAATGAGCTAGATACCAAATTTCTTTGAAATAACCAAAGACAGTCTTTCATTAGGGATGCTGTATCGTTCCAGTATTGTGTGTGTGTGTGCCAGGCCTTTAGTCTTTCAAGATTTTCAGAGAAGGAATCTTTTCGAGTTCTCAGATCAACTATCCTCTAATAAATCATATTCTTAAGAATGTACCTTTCAGGCAACTAAAAACTAGAGCTCTCCAGGATCAAATCAGAAGCTGGGACTCCTGGGATGGCTTTCGTCATTCCGGGACTGTATCTGGAAAATAGGGACACTTGGAGGGGATCGCTGTGGTCTAAACCACTGAGCCTCTCGGGCTTGCCAGTTGGAAGGTTGGCGGTTCAAATCCCCGCCATGGGGTGAGCTCCCATTGCTCTGTCCCAGCTCCTGCCAACCTAGCAGTTCAAAAACATAACAGCGCAAGTAGATAAATAGGTATTGCTGCATCAAACAGTGTTTCCGTGCACTCTGGTTTCCATCACGGTGTCCTGTTGTGCCAGAAGCGGTTAAGTGATGCTGGCCACATGACCCGGAAAGCTGTCTGTGGACAAACGGCAACTCCCTCGACCTGCAAAGCGAGATGAGCGCCGCAACCCCATAGTTGCCTTTGACGAGACTTAACCCCAGGGGTCCTTTGCCTTTATGTAATTGCAGTATTGTTCTAAACAAATAAGCAATTGCACAGTTCTGTAAATAAAAATTGGGTTGAGGTGAAAGGATAAACAATAGGCATTCTTTGGCATGCAGGGTCTCCTACGCTTATTCTTGCTAGTGTTCAGCTGCAAGTTCAGAAGTTACTGTCCTAAAATTTGTGGGGAACCTGTGGGTGTACAGGAGACAGCCTACTTCAGACCTCCCCTCTCCAAACATGTGGGGGTCTTTCTCCCCCCTCCTGGCCCACATGACTGAAATAATGTGAAAGGAGACTTCTGGAAGCACAAGAGATTGGGGAAGGAGAGATAGAAGCTTACCAGTACAATAGTAACAGCCTTTTGCCTTGCATTTGTACTACACATATTTATGGACCGGTGGTAACATACAAAATACCCTTTGTGATTTTCCATTAGACGTATTATAACACATTTGTGGCTTTGCAAACTCACAGTAGCTCCTAAAGTGTGTTTAACATGTTATCTTTTAAGGTAACAATGTTTTATGTATTTGTGTTCCAGCGTGAGAAAGTACCCCTGATTGAATACAGCAAATCTCTTTGCAGGAAATGAATAAACCGCATAAGTACCTTTTCCCTTAAATTTTAGTTGTCGCAGGTCTTTAAAGCCCATGAATATTATGAATATGCTAAACTACATCGTCTAGTACCCAGATCTCTAGAAGTTCGTTTTTTTAAACATGCCCTCTGCAGATTGAAAAGTTATATAGTTTTCTGTTAACTTTCCAGGACTTTTGAGGATGAATACATATGGCTATTTCAATATATATGTTTCTGCTTCTATCTCAGAGTTTTTAACAGGTCCGTATAACATTTGGTATATGCTATACCAGAATCATTTATACATTTGTCTATGAGTGCAAATGACATGCTACATAATTTATCCTGAAAGTTTAAAAAGGGGGATTTTCTTCTAGAGACACTCTATGGATCTGTGCATAATGTAATATGGACAGTGATGAATGACTTCTTGTTCAGCCTTTGCAATACACTGTTCTGAATGCATGAGCCTTTTTTATATGAATGTAACTGCATATAAAATAATGTGTTAACACTTGGATTTTACAGTCAGTGCTATTTTAGTTCCACTTCAATTTTGTTGTGCTGCTGGTATTTTGATGAGTTTTCACTGGAGTAGTGTTATTGATATATATGTTTTTAGATAATGGAAAACTACACTAAAATATTTAAAATTCTGATTCAAATTTTCCTGCTCTATAAACATTCCTTCCCTCCCCCCCAAAAAAAAATAAGATAAAAGATTGCATGTATGTAGTACTAATAGTAATTTGGAAACCAGCCCAGTTGAAATTATTAGGACTTTATTTAAAGTAAAGATGTTCAGGATTACTGATGCAAAACCAAGTATGGTTGAATTGTGCAAAAAAAAAAAAAGGAGTAGGGTGGGTCGTGGCTCAGTAGTAGTGCATTGTTGTTGTTGTTGTTGTTGTTGTTGTTGTTTGCATGCAAGAGGTCCCAGTTTCAATCTCTGGCATCTCCAGATTTGATCTGGGAGCGAACTCTGCTGGAAACTCTTTAGAGCCATTGCCAGACTGAGCTACACAGTGGCCTACCCGATAAGGCAGTTTCTTACGTTCATGTGTTGCGTGGCTTTCAAGTCCTCTTTCCATTACACAGCTAACCCATAGCTGCTGCTGCTGCTGCTGCTTCCACCGCTATGGATAAGAAATTCATTTAGAACTCACAATCAGCATCTTGTGTTTTGCACATGAGCTGTGAGCTCTCAGATCACATTGCATCTTCCTTCAATTGCAGCATAGAAACATACACTACACAACTCTTGTTCCCAAATTGCGTTGCCCTTGTGCATTCATTAAAAGCCCTTCAAGCAGATACACTCTTCTCTTAGCGCCTGAATAGAACCATATAGACTTGAAGCAAATTTCATACGCTTATTGTTGGCATTTTCTTAGCTTTTGGAAAGGAGCCCTAAGGCAGAAATCGTATGCATCTGGATTTGGGAATATGTCACGCCGAGCTCAGTGGGACTTTAAAGTACACATGTCTGGGATCACACTGCATGGCACACTTCATTTTATAAAAGCGTAGTAAAAGGTTGCTTCACCCTTTTAAATATAAAAGCAAGTCGAACTTGGCACTGCTTCTCCAATTAGCTTCATACACAATTGAATTAATTTTAATATAAAATGGGTAATCATGCCCTTTTAAAATCCCCGCTGTGAATCGGGCTCTGGAAGCATACGGATGAAGAAGGCATTATGAAATATTACCTGTCATGTGTAATTCTATGAATGTTTACTGAGCAGCACTTGACCCAGGATGCAGCTAACTATGAAAGATGGATTTCCAGCTTCATACAAAGTGCTCCATGTAGCATAAAAAATAAATGTTCAAGCTGATCCCCAGGATGGGGAAAAAAACACAAAAAACTACAAGAAGTCACAGAAGCATATAGAGCGTGTAAAATGAAAAAGAAAACGACGAGCAATGGGATGCTAGATAACAATTGGAAATGGGCATATATGCCCCACCCTGCTGGTTAGCCTTTGTTGGTTTTTTAAATAAACAAGATAGAGTTAACTACAGAGTGTGCTGTCTCACATTGCATGAGTAGAAGGCAGTTTGTGCAAGCAATCATTCCCTTCCCATCTTTCCTTCTGCTAACCCCTGTGTATCTCCCTGAAAAGCTTATCTAGGGGGTTGGGTAGGCTATCGCACATTGTGGCGCTGTGGGTTAAACCACAGAGTCTAGGGCTTGCTGATCAAAGGTTGGCGGTTCGAATCCCTGCGATGGGGTGAGCTCCTTGCTCGTCCCAGCTCCTGCCCACCTAGCAGTTCGAAAGCACGTCAAAGTGCAAGTAATAAATAGGGACCGCTCCGGCGGGAAGGTAAACGGTGTTCCGTGCGCTGCTCTGGTTCGCCAGAAGCGGCTTTGTCATGCTGGCCACATGACCCGGAAGCTGTTTGCGGACAAACGCTGGCTCCCTCGGCCTATAAAGCGAGATGAGCTCCGCAACCCCAGAGTCAGACACGACTGGAGCTAATGGTCAGGGGTCCCTTTAACTTTACCTTTATCGCACATTGTGAGCTGTGTCTTATGGTGCTGCAATGGGAGGCAGAATCACCCAACACAGGTAACCTTGGATGAGTGGTGCAAGACTCCGCCCAGTTTGGGGCAATTCCCCTCCATCAGCTTCATAAGTCAAAGCTCATGATGTTCGGCATGATCCATGGGGATGACAGTAGTTCAGCTATCCCAGCAGGCTCACTCTTGCTGCTTATCAGCTGATTGGCATTACAGCAAACCTCCCTTGCCAATGCACAATGGGGAGCGCACCTGGAAGCTCTCAATTGTATATTGGCAGCCACGTCTCTACTTGCCCAGCACCTGACATCACGTACGATCACATATCGTGTAGGACAAGCAGCCCTGGCTTGAGGGAAACGGGCTTGCAGGCCAAATTGGAACCCATGTCAGGCCTAATTTGGCCCAAAGGCCAGCATTTCCCACACACTGGGCAAAACTTGACAGGTGGGTGGGGAAAACCCCCACCTGCTAAAGTTCAAATGAAGTTGCTGTAACCACCAATCAACTGATCGGCCGCTACAGCAACCTTCTTCAAAGGTGACAATCTGCTGATATATTGTTGGCATTGAGTGACATATATATAATATATATATATATATATATATATATATATATATATATATATAAAGTTCAAGATGGGTCATTTGACGTAGCTGCAATGCTCCGTAACTGCTTGACCGATTGCCTTCAAATTTGGACACAACATTCCTTGGCCATATGGGAATGTTCTTGGGTACCTAGATTCCAAAAATATCGCACCTTTCCCAGGTAAATCCATGAATATGTGCAAAAAACCCAGCACCCTCCAGTGGGCGTCAAAGACCACAGGCTGTGATATATTTCAGAGCTTACAAGGTTAAAACTACTCTGATCACATGACGTGTTGTTTTTTCTGTGAGTCAGCGTTTGGGACGCTTTCTCTTTCTGTTCTGTTCTGCCGGAAGTTAGCCATGCCTTCCCTTTCTCCCGGGTCGTTTGTGCTGTAATAATAAAACTTTTACGTAAGGACGAAGCCGGCTCCTGAGAGACTTATTGCTGCAGCTCCTTTACACACAGACCATCTTCCTGCTATGTGAGTGACTCTGAAATAGCTAAAATTGCTCTACTAACAGCCCAGAAACTGGGAGGGGAACATAGC
Source organism: Lacerta agilis (assembly GCF_009819535.1). NCBI lineage: Eukaryota > Metazoa > Chordata > Lepidosauria > Squamata > Lacertidae > Lacerta > Lacerta agilis. Next base: position 8,901,177 of record NC_046327.1, on the reverse strand, counting down.
AAAGCTGAAAGCATGCTGGACACCATTGCTGGTTGTGGAGAAGCGACCCAAGTTTGGTAGGCGAAAGCGGGGCCGTGTGCATGGGGGGGCAGAACTAGCATTTTTACTGGAAGCAGGCAGCATTTCAAATGGGGAAACTGTGGGGAGGGAAGCGAAAACAGGGTCTCCTTCCAGTGGGGGGGGGATCAGGCAGCCCAGGAGGAGAGAGGAGAGGGAGGAGGAGTGTCGTCAGAGGGAAGCCGCGCACAAACTAGAGAGAGAGAGTCCGTGACGAGGACAGGGAGGGGGGGATGGGAGAGGAAAAACCACAGGTGACGGGGAAGTCTCAGGGCTGTTTCCACAAAATGAGCCACAGCAATGCATGGCCGGGTCTACTAGTATTATATATATTCCATCTCACATGCATTTGTCTACAAAGATGCTGCTGCTGCAATGCCAAGATTATAGTTTTAAGCAAGCAGGAGATATGCTACTTTGGTACTATGGGACTATATGAACTGCCTTTGGGTAGAATGAGATGGCGAGAAGATAAAGCAAAAGTCGGTGATACTGCCGTACCCATCTTATTGTCCTACAAGATTTAATCCAACTGCCCCAGGTTTGTCTCCTGGAGGAGAGAAAGCTGGCAGCTTACGCTGGCCTTGCTGTTGCTTTTTAGGCGTATTACCATTTTCAGTGCAAAATAAGGCAGAGCATTATTGTCACTAGTCCCATAAATCACTGCACTTGCATGATCACTCAAATTTCAAGGCCTCAGTGAGTGCTGCTTCTTAGATGAGTAACTTTGCAGCATGAATCCTGGTATCATCCCATATCAGAGTTATCTCCCCCAAACAGGAGAAAAATGGTGCCACCTCCAATGATTTGAGCAGCTGGCAGTAAGGATCTTGATTTGATCATGCTGCTGTTCCAGACAGACTAATTGTTCTGATTTATGGTTATCACCTGTATTTCATGGGTGCTTGCTTCCAGCTCTAATTAATGGATAATTTTCAACTGCTGAAACTTTAATTGTCCCCTGAATTTTTTTTTTTTAAAAGTGGAAAGAAATATGGCTCTGGGCAAAATGAAGTTCCTCTTATGTCACCTTTTGATGGGATTTTATGGGTCAAAATACTAATAGTGATTGTAACACAAATAAATGGAATCATAAATAAGACCTAATAAATAGGAGGTGGTTTAACTAATCTGAATGCCAGCAATATGGCAATGCTCTCTCTCTCTCTCTCTCTGTGTGTGTGTGTGTAAAATAAAGCTGACCATTACCTTGAGAAGTCTGGTGAACAGTAGACAAATCAGGAAAGGATAGCCATATTAGCCTGGTGTAGTGAAAATATTGAATAGTCCTGTGAAACCTTATAAAGTGATATATATCATGGCATAAGCGTTCGGTGAACAAAATTCACTGTTTTAATGCATGATACATTAGTGGTCCACGTGTAAGTTACAAATATGTAAGTTTGTAAGTTTGCATGTTTTACCAGTTTTTTATATAAAAATATAATTCAGTATGCAAATTTAGAGCACTCAAATTTGAGTCTAAATATGAGCTCAAATTCCACACATTTTCAATGGAGAAAAGGAACTGAAAAACTTCTGAAGAAGTGTGCATGCACACGAAAGCTCATACCAAGAACAAACTTAGTTGGTCTCTAAGGTGCTACTGGAAGGAAAAATTTATTATTATTATATATTAATTTTGTTTTGACTATGGCAGACCAACACGGCTACCTACCTGTAACTGAAAAATATGAAGGCATGTTCAATCTGTCTTAAAGACTGAGTGTCAAGTCATTGGTCTACATCTCAGGTATGAATGGCATCTTGATTTCTACATCCGTTTCAAAGAGGCACTGGAGATGTGCAAAATAATGCCATACCTCCATACCCTCCAACATTTTCCCGATGAAAATAGGGATGTCCTATTCCATAATAATGCCCCAGCCATTCTGGGAGGCTTCCAACATATATAAAATAATAAAACATTAAACATTTTTTTTAAAAAAAAACCTATACAGGGCTTCCTTCAGGTGTCTTCTAAAGGTTGTATAGTTACTTATCTCCTTGGCTCGGGGGTCACATAACTCCAGACCCTCCAACATTTCTCTGATGAAATTAGGACTTCCTAAGGAAAAGTGGGACATTCCAGGATCAAAACAGAAACCAGGACAGCTTCTGTAAATCCAGCGCTGCCTCTGGAAAATAGGTCTGCCCCTCTCTCTTCTGGCTTATGGTAAATGGGTGTGCACATTCAGAAAACTATGCTGTGTAAACGATGAACATCAGCTTGACTCATGACCCCATTCTGAAAGAGGGGAATGAAATACATTGTAATATGACGAGCGAAGCACTTGTATATGCAAACACACAGGGAAATAAGGGGAAAGACGCAAGGTTTGCTGAACTGGGGCCATATTTGTTGATTTAGAGACCACAAAAGATCTGCAATAGGGAACCAAGGTGTTGTAGAGCAACCTGTTGGCAATCCAACCCTGCAAGCTTCACTCCTTCCTGGGAGGAGCCAAGTGGGTCTTGTAAGTTCGCCTCAAAGGTGATCCTTATCCTTTCAACAGGTTGCATAGCCCTAAAAGCAAGTACCAGGACTATACTGTTACTTAGTTATTTTAAAGCATTTATTCTTCAAAATCTCTATGCAAGTGTACAGGATGAAACAAAACAAAAACCCAGTTCTCAAATTACCAGCAATAAAGCTGTACATCCTAGGATCCTTTCCCTAGATATGAACGCACCCCCTAGATATGCAGAATCTGGCAGGCTGGGCAGGAAAAGGCTGCCAGCAAACATCCCACAACACAGTGTCAGGCACCATGCAGTGGTGTCACAAGGGGGTGGGGGGTTGGTGCGCCCCGGTTGCCATGTCTGGGGGGTGACAAGAAGGCACCCGTGGTGCTTGCCCCACCGCCCCTGGGTGCAGCAGCACGAACAGCCATCACGCCGCCGCAGCCGCATGTGGAGGATTCTCTGTTCACAGCTGCGAGCAGAGGATCCCACCACCATCCATAAGGCATTCGAGTGGCGCTGGTGGCAAACCGCTATGTACAATGTATGGACGGGGTTGCACGCATGCACTGCATGTAGTGACGCCACACATGCACCCTATGTAGTGATGCCACACATGCATCGTACGTAGCGACTCAACACGTGCGCAGCCGGCGGTTTGCCCCACCCCGCCTTCGTTCGCCCTGGCACCATGGCCTCACCTTGTTGAAACAAACCAGGAGAGAATAGAGGCAATGTGAGCTAAATAGCATGTGTTGGAAGAACTGAAACTGGGTGTTCGGCCTCCCTTTCTTAGGTGGCACTTTGGGTATGGTTGGCAGTGTGAATGTTTCAGTGGATCTTTTTGCAAATGAACAGTGACAAGGAGTCGTCCCCCCATTCCCCCACCCCCTGCATAGTTTGTAGAAACCAAGAGCACTCAGTGTGTAATGGTGTTTGTGATCTAGCTGGTATTTCCCAGCAATTGTTGCAGTACAAACAAACCATATCCATGGCTCAGCAGCTGCCTGAAGTATTGTCACTTCTCAGAGTCAGCCTTAAAGGTGAAGTCGACAAGACTGGCGGGCTTTTGTGTGGGTCTCTGGAATGTGTTCTGAACATCATTTAATACTTTGACTTGGCTAGCTTACTTGCTGACACTGTTAGAGAACGGGGCAGAGTTTTTACGGTTGTGCCGCCGAGTGGTAGAAATAAACTGACGTTCCATTTCTAACCAGGTTCCCTTAAAAATACATCTGATCATCTTTGTTGTCTTGAGTTGTTTTAACTTCTCACACTTTGTACTATTATATAATCTAAATAATACGAGAAAGAGGGAGTGTGTGCAGTAGTTTTTATTTATATTTCTAAGCATTTAAAACTGCTTTTAAAATACCCAAGGCAACACACAGCTATCCTCAAACACAATACTGACTTTTTCTTCTTAGTGCCGTTTTAATGGTACGACAAATTACATGCCTCCAACATCCCACATGAAAATTGGGACATTCTACTGCTCTAGAATAGAATGCATTTTAATTACTAAAAGACCGCTTATATATTTTAACAGGAATTACATACCACTTAATCAACAAAAAACCTCTATGTGGGTTTATAAAACAACTGTTGTTGTTCAGTCGTTCAGTCGTGTCCAACTCTTCGTGACCCCATGGACCAGAGTACGCCAGGCACGCCTATCCTTCACTGCCTCTCGCAGTTTGGCCAAACTCATGTTAGTAGCTTCGAGAATACTGTCCAACCATCTCATCCTTTGATGTCCCCTTCTCCTTGTGCCCTCCATCTTTCCCAACATTAGGGTCTTTTCCAGGGAGTCTTCTCTTCTCACGAGGTGGCCAAAGTACTGGAGCCTCAACTTTAGGATCTGTCCTTCTAGTGAGCACTCAGGGCCGATTTCCTTGAGAATGGATAGGTTTGATCTTCTTGCAGTCCATGGGACTCTCAAGAGTCTCCTCCAGCACCATAATTCAAAAGCATCAATTCTTCGGCGATCAGCCTTCTTTATGGTCCAGCTCTCACTTCCGTACATTACTACTGAGAAAACCATAGCTTTAACTATACGGACCTTTGTCGGCAAGGTGATGTCTTTGCTTTTCAAGATGCTGTCTAGGTTTGTCATTGCTTTTCTCTCAAGAAGCAGGCGTCTTCTAATTTCGTGACTGCTGTCACCATCTGCAGTGATCATGGAACCCAAGAAAGTGAAATAGGAAATGTTTATTAAAATAGTGAAAAAAGCAAACAGTGAAAACAAGTTGATACAAACTTATCTGAATTTAACTAAATCAACAGTTATGTACATAATAAGATTTTGTGTTAAAAATGACGTGTTTAGGATTGCCTAAAGAAAATTTAGGCACGTTGTTGTGAAGGTGCCTGCTCGGTTTTAATTTATGAATATTACTAAATAATTAAAATCCACTTCTGTGAAAATAGTTCTATCACAATGTGTTTAATTTACAAGCAAAGAATGCCAGCTTTGCACCTGTAATTTATTGTACATACAAACCTATCGTGATTTAAGGCAAAAGCCCTGGTTTTCAAGGTGTGTGTTCATTTCAGAACTTCGCAGTAGTCTCTCACCTTGAATACAGTCTCCTCTTGAAAATCCTACTGACTCATGAAGTGTGAACGTGGCACCATTATGCAAATAAATCCTTTCAGTCAAAAGGACATGCAGATCATAATCTCATTTATACTGCATACTTTATTTTAGAACTTTTTAATATATATATATTTTTAAAAGAATACATTTGACTGAACTGTGTAACCTGCAGGCAGGGGTTGTTTGCAACAGAAAGGCACACATTAAAATAAAACCCCTCATAACATTTTGAATGTTTTAGCTGGCAGCCTCTTGGCACCAAAAAATATATATATAGATTTGGCCTCCCTGACCTTGATTAAGTCATGCCACTCACTGCTGGTTGGGTGTGCTCTCTCCCCTAGTGCTCTTTGCCAGAGCCTGGCCTTTGCTGATGACTTGGAGATGAAAACAGGTCTATTGAGGTCTATTATGTTCCCATTAACCTAAAAAGCCAAAAGCACTTACTGTCAGTGTAAGAGTCTGTGTACTGGCCTAAGCAGCATTGAAGTTGATCACCTCTGCCCTCGTACAACATATGTCATTAGAGATTGAGAGAACAACTTTAAAATGAGAATATTTCATCGGTATCTTGCAAGTTTAGTGTGGCCTGCAAGCCTTTGAAATATGCCCTTGCATATATGAAAGTAATAATCCCAGAAAGGTAAAGTTACAGGTGGGTAGCCGTGTTGGTCTGCCATAGTCAAAACAAAATCAAAAATTCTTTCCAGTAGCACCTTAGAGACCAACTGAGTTTGTTCTTGGTATGAGCTTTCGTGTGCATGCACACTTCTTCCTTATCTAAACTTAGACTTATCAATTATTATATATATATATAATATATATATATATATATTATATATATATATATATATAAACGAAACTAAAAAGGGAAAAAGAGAAAACTATTTCATCCGCAAGTGCAAGATCTGGACTAATGAGTGAAGGCCATGTCTCAAACATGAGATCCATCCTGTCTTTATGAGAAGAATATAAGTAGAGTTTTCCTGGAATGGACCAGATGCTTTTTGGAGGAGCATGTTGGTGACACTCATGCATATAATACACACACACAGAGAGAGAGAGAGAGAGGGGGGGGAGAGAGAGAGAGAGACTAGTTTGCTCCACGTATCTGGTATGAGGAGGTATGCTTTCTCTGAATATGGAACATTTCATTCATCCATTTAATTCATTCAGATTTCTTTGCTGAAAGCCGCCTAAGAGATGTCTTGTAAACGTTTGCCAGGCTGCTGCTTTGCCACAACCCAGATGTTGGGGAGGAAAGCGTGCCACAAATTATATATTTGGCATTTTAATAAGATTGTCAAGCTCATCAATTGTCAGAGAGAAAAGTGGATAATCATCAGGAAGAAAGTTCAAGGTGATGTCTACGTTAGCTGCAGAATGCTAACAGCTGCAAACCGCTATGAATACCAGAAACCCTCCCTCCCCATCCACTGATCGACCCAAAATCTGTTATTTCTTACAGCCTATCTGTTCCGTTGGCTTCCTGCTGCTGGTTTATATCCTAAATATTTTTAGCATGGCAGTCAATGACACAAAAGGATACTAATTTTCTGCCTTGGGATGTGCTTCCGATAAATATGGAAATCAGCCCTCAGTACTATGACGTGGCATCCCTTTCTCAAAGAACAATCGCTGTGAGTTAAGGGCATGACTACACTGCAAAAATAAGCCAGTTTAAATTAGACTTTTGTTCCTTGAGTTCAGAATTAATTCATATTCAGGTCCTTTTCACACTAGAGCTCTTTATTACTGCTGATGTCTTGCTCTTCCGTAATCGGTGTTGTCAGATTGCCTCCATTTGGCCTCCATGTTTCACTATGTCTCCCACTAAGTTGGCATTGCCTGACAGCCAATATGAAGAAGAAGAAGAAGAAGAAGAAGAAGAAGAAGAAGAAGAAGAAGAAAGGATATTGCACTAACTGGAATAACCTGGAATAACTGAAATGGGGGAGAAAGTCCTAATCCCTCTTGGATGTGCTAAAGCCAGTCAGGATAATACCCCCTGTCATTCATTCAGAGGCAATAAATGCATGAGAACCCAGAGTGCCTTTGTGACCTTCCACTTTCTACCAAAGAAACCTATCGAGTACCTATTCACCTGCCCCCCCATTGACCCCCAGGATCTCCATCCTTTTGTTCACCTTTCAAGAGACACCCTGGCTACCTGTATCCTAACAATACTGTAGAACTCATTTTGTACCCTTGGATCAGTAGTGCTTTGTGAAGAGTGGTCTTTCAGGAATCTCCATCACCCACGTTCTCCCTCCTGGAAGCCCAGTGTTTGCGACTGCTTTTTCACCCCTGCGGGAGTCCTGCGTTACTGCCACACATGTTGTACCCTGATCTTGGAATGCTGTCAATTGCCCCCACTGTTCTCCTGCTAAATTGCAACCTGTGCTAGTTTAGGGACCAGCTCTACCAGACTGATACCAGCCTGTGGAGCAAGAATAGAACCAGAGGCCAGGGAGGAGGAATAGGTTTTTCACCTACCGTCAAATTAAATACCCCAGCCATCCTTTGTTGCTTAAAATCCAATTCCTCGGGAGAATTAAGGTTCAGAAGTGTGTAGAAATGTACGCCTTTGGTAAGTATCGCAGCAGCATCTGGAAGCGCAATTGGAAGTCCTTTTCACTTCGCCATAACAATCCTGAAACACCTCCCTCCGTAGCAAAGGAAAAAAGTGAGTGGGGTATTACTGGTAGGATGTCAACTCAGAGTTAAATCCCTTTCAGTTCAATATAATATACACCCTAGAAAGGGTAGAACAATTTTCATGCCAAGTGGGCTGCAAGAGTACTTTGACACCGGACCTCTCAAGGGCTGGTCACTGCCTTGTCACATGGGTTATGAGTGAGCCCAAAATTTGCCACAAACACCCCAACCCTCACATGGCCTTACCAAAGCCAGATAAACAAGGTGCTGGGCTTTGGAAAGGAGGCACAAGGCTCTTGCAGAGTCCTAGAGCATGGGTAGGCAAACTAAGGCCCGGAGGCTGGATCCGGCCCAATCGCCTTCTAAATCTGGCCTGTGGACGGTCCGAGAATCAGTGTGTTTTTACATAGTAGAATGTGTCCTTTTATTTAAAATACATCTCTGGGTTATTTGTGGGGCCTGCCTGGTGTTTTTACTGAGTAGAATGTGTGCTTTTATTTAAAATGCATCTCTGGGTTATTTGTGGGGCATAGGAATTCGTTATTATTATTTTTCAAAATAGTCCGCCCGCCCCCCAAGGTGAAGGACAGTGGACTGGCGCCCTGCTGAAAAAGTTTGCTGACTCCTATCTAGAGCCTCCCACCTCCTCCCAAAGCTGTGAAACTAGGCTTTGGGAAGGGGGCAGGAAGCCTCTAGGACCGTGTCAGAGCCTTCATACCTTCTTCCCAAAGCCCAGAGTCTTGGTTACCAGATTTGGGAAGGCAGTGCAAAGGCATCAAATGTCACTGAGACATTGACAGCTGCATGCAGCAGGGCGTCAGACCACCCTGCCCTAGAAGTTTTCCTTCTGACTGAAGGCTTCAGTCAATGAAGGATGTGCAGCAGCAAAGTGGCAACATCACCTGAATATTCCATAATAACTGAAAAGACAAGTTACTTCCATTCCAGAGAAAGCAACTAGTATGGAACCAGCCTCAAATATACAAACACCGACAGTATGCTTAAATGTTCAAATATCCTGGCATCCATCCATTTTGCGAGACAGTGGGAGAGTTGTGCCTTTGGGGGCAAAGTCAAACCACTGGAGAGTTACAGAGCCTGATGTGGCTGTAGAGACCGATATGGGAGAGACATGTTTTGTTGCAGCTGGGACAGATGAAGGTGTCCAGTTTTGCTGCTATAGGTGCACCTATAGTGTTTCTTCTCTCCGTGCTCCTCCCAGTGGTTATTCTTCTTCTGGTCACTGCCGCGAATATGGGTAACCAGGTTACAGTGGTGCCCCGCAAGACGAATGCCTCGCTAGACGAAAAACTCGCTAGATGAAGGCATTCGTCTAGCAGAAGGCTCCCCCGCAAGACGAATTCGTCAATGGGGCTGCCTTGCAAGACGAAAATTTATTTTTTTCGTCTAGCGAAAACTGCGATTTACATTGCTGCTTCGCTGGACGAAAAAATCGCTAGACGAAAATACTTGCAGAACGAATTATTTTCGTCTAGCGAGGCACCACTGTACAAGCCATTGTTTGCGCCATTTCCATACAAATACTTTAAGAGAACTGTACCTGAAGGTCCCTGAATCATGTCGTAAACAATGTGTCCTAACAACAAGGCACAAAATCGCAAGCCCTCAAAAAAGCATTTCACAATTAAAAAAAGTTGTTTATTGATTTCAGGCGGGGAAAATTTAAATGGGATTAAAAGCTCTGTTAAGTGTTTTCCCCCTTCGAGCTACATGTATAAATAATTAGTGTGAGCACACAGAAAAAAGAGCACCAACTATATTATCCAGTAAAAATGCACAACACAATAGTGTTTTGTTCTTGCAATTAACAGCTGCGGCTTCTTGTGACCTAATTCAGGCAATAGCTATTTTGATCTTTTTATACGCCTGGTCCAAATGCCAAGCGCCATTTCCTACATTCAAGCACTGTAATTGGATAATTGCAGCCTGAACAGGATTAAAAACTAGAATGGGAGGTGTGATATCTAAGAATATAATTATTAAAAATGTTTGAATAAGACACCTTTTTGCTAACGTTACTTTGCATCTTGCATACCTTGATACTCAAATTTATCTTTCCCCTCTAGGAAAGCAGTAAAAACAATTTCACTCTGTGAAGGAATTTCTAGTGCATTTGGTGCTCATAAATCTAACTCCTTGGAGTCTTTATTGGAGATGGTACAGCAATCATTAAAAATATTGTGAACTTTGAGCAAAAGGTCAAAGGGAGGAGAAGGTGGAGTGTCAGAAGAACATATTTTTTCCCCTAATTTCTAAATGCTCTCAGATCCCTTTATGCACTTAGGAAGGAGTGGATCTAGGTGGGGAAGAGAAGAAGAAAGCAGGGCACAAAAGGAGGGAATAGCAGGCCTTAACATCATTTACAGGAAGCATGCCATAAGATAAAAGTGAGGGTCGAGTTTCTGATAGCCTGCATGCTGTCTGTCCTGCCCCACATCCACCACACACAGTGAGCAGCTCTTATGTGTACATAATGAAATCTTTATTCAGGCAAGTAATGGTACAGGCTTGGCAGCAAAAATAGAGTTCAGGAGTTACGATGCAGGAACCGGGCAAAATGTTCAGAACTTGATGGAAGTAACAAGGGTGCCCCTAGACTTCCCACACCCTGCTCAGCCAAGCTTCTAAAGACTAGATGTGACATGTTAATTCGCAGGAACTTGCTCAACATTTGTGAGAATGTTGACATTGCAAACTCATGCTCCTCCAAGGTGTGTGGGCTTGCTTCCCTTTGCAGAGGCAGCACCTGGTTCCAGGTCACAATGCTGCACCCTCCTGTTAAGGTGCCACCTTCTGAGTAGCTTCTCTTCAGTTGTTCACAGCCCTCCTCTCCCCTGTCAAGATGCTCTGCTGGGAGCAGGGGCGCCGACTCGGGCCCCAGATTGTGGGTGCCCAGTGGTGCATGCAACAACATGACATCATGTTATATTGCACACACTGCAGCAGTGCCTGGGAGCCCCAAAACTCATGCCGTAGGCCATGTGAGGTCTCGGAAGCTTCACAAGGACCCAGAAGTACATTGGAGGACTTGCAATATCTCAGACATGACTTCTGGTGCTTCGCAAGGCCTTGGACACAACTTGCTGCCTCATGAGGATCTGGAAGTCACGGCGAAGGCCCCACGAGGTCTCAGACACCCGTGAGGCCTCGGATGTGACTTCCAGTGCTTTGCGAGGCCCCAGATGTTGCAATGGAGGCCCTGCAGTCGGGGTGCCGAGTGCTCACAACAATTGGTTGGTACAAGTGGCTGAAAGGTTGTCTGCAGGGCCAGCAAGCCAGGAGCTGAGTGCAATGCCACGCTGCACAACCAGGATCCGTGCTTGAAATCCTTCCAATGCAACAATTGCATAAGCGATGACATCACACAGGTGCAACTCCCCCCCCCATGTTGGCCGCAAGTCAGCACCTCTGGGCGGGGACTTGAGCAACAGAAGCTCTAACTTTGCTGTGTTAAATGAGCATTCTGTAGTTGACCTTTGTAATGTTTTCTTTTGAAAGCTTTACGGTAATATTTTAGTTTCCTGTTAATTATGTTGTTTCGAATGCATACTTTATATTCGAATTTCATTATTTTGGATTGTTTTAATTGTAAACTGTTTGAGATTTCCCCCCTTAAAATTAAAAAGTGGTATTGAAATAATAATAAAATAATAATAATAATAATAATAATAATAATAATAATAATAATAATAATAATAGAATTGGCTCAGTATCCAGTCAGACAAAATTTGGCACCCAGCTAAGCCAGAGAAATATACATGAAGGAGCGTCTCCACCCCCATCGTTCAGCCTGGACACTGAGGTCCAGTGCTGAGGGCCTTTCTGGCAGTTCCCTCACTGTGAGAAGTGAAGTTACGGGGAACCAGGCAGAGGGCCTTCTCAGTAGTGGCACCCACCCTGTGTAACACCCTCCCACCAGATGTCAAAGAAATAAGCAACTATCTGACTTTAGAAGACACCTGAAGGTGTTTAGGGAAGCTTTTAATATCTGAAGGACTGTTGTATTTTAATATTTTGTTGGAAGCCACCCAGATGGGGAAGCCCAGCCAGATGGGCAGGGTATAAATGATAAATTATTATATTATTATTATTATTATTATTATTATTATTATTATTATTATTATTATTATTATTATTTGGGGAAAGTGCATGTGAGGAGAATAATCTTTCTCTTCTTTCCTGCCAAGCAGCTTTTGTGTATTCAAACAAAGTGCAGGTGTGGCTGCTTACTTTGGGGGTTCTAAATCTTTAGGAAGTGATGAGGAATTCCAGAAAGCTTTTTTTTTTTTGGCTACACCTCCCCAGCTCCAAACTGTTGTGGTCCTGCACTGAGTAGCCCCGCAGCTGTTCTTGTCGTGTTAAAAAGCCACAGAATACCCCGTCACGGGTCACCAGCTGCTTTGGCGAGCTGTGTCATCAGTAATAGCTATCTCCCAGATAAAAGAGGTAAAAGGAGAGCAGCTTAATTGTCACAACCGCAAGTTAGCAGCTCATGGAAAAACAAGATGACTGCTATGTTTAGCGTTTAATCTTGATACGAGCTTTCTGTTGGCAACTCCCACCACCAACTCTGAGGCATCCAGTATATTTCCTATTACTAAAAGCCTGATCCCATCAGAGCCACTCGCTCAGAATGAGTTGACTGTCATCACAGATAAGCTCAGGGGGGAATTGAGAAGAGGACTCCCTGAGATCCAAGGCTATTGCTTTAAATGTTCTTTTAAATTGTACTATCCCTGCCTTGCAGAGTGCAATGATATGTACAGCATATTGCCCAGGCAGAGCCTTGAAATCCCATGTGAAAAATATGAGGGCAAGGTTTGGGCTGGAGCTCAGTTCTAAAAATGAGCCCGGGTTTCCATATGAAATATTAATTTACTGTGCACAAGCTCCAAATCATATATTAATGAATGTGATTTATGCCACCCAAGCAGATGTAGAGATGACAATAAAAATAGAAGCACGATGCACTGGAAGAAATTGGCAGGTTGTTCCAGAGGCTTGTTGAAGTCATCTAGTCATCTTACTGTTTTCATACATACCAGTGACCAGGAAAATTCAAAAATTATATATAGCAACAGAGAGATGACGAAACTCTCAGCTACTATTAATTTCCCTAGTTTTAACTGCCTTAGATACTGCATTAGCTTACATGAGCCCAGAATATATGCAACCCAAAACATATAACATATACAAAAATGAAAATTTAAAATACCATATTAGAGTCATGGTAAATTCAAAAGTTTGTGGAAGCACTGACCTTTTGAATTAATGATGTACTTATACGTTGCAGGTCACTAAACATTTAGGCTGTCTAGTATACTGACAGCTTGGCAGAAATACCAGAAGCCACAAACACTGTGGGTGCTTACAAATAATATGTATAAATGTGGGTTATTGTTAGGCAGGTGCTGAGCATAATAAAATTTTACTTACTTTGCTGTCTTATTTAGAGCAGGAAGCGTTCAGCTTCTCTGCTTGCAGAGAAGAAAAATAGCAAATTGCAGTACATTGGTTAAAAGAAAACCCCACCAGTTTACATTATACTATGGTATGGATTTCATAAGTAAGTGCTCAGTATTTATTTACTAACATTTTTCTTATATTTACAAGATCCCCTTGAAGAGCATCCCCAAAAGAGTGTGCATTGGTATGCATCTGTAATGTGTAGTCTTCATCATGATCAGTGATGGCACAGGCACTAGCCAGTCAGATGTGCTGATGACAATAGTACATGAGCAATCTGGTTTAATCAGGGGGGGTGGGGGGATTATTGCTTGAGTACTAATAAGACCTGGATATCCAGTCAACTTGAGGGAAATGCCTCTGCGTCCCAGTAACTGTGAGGCTGTAGGGGGGTTGCCTTATTCAGTGAAGCCCTGTCACTTTTGTACCCTGCATTGTCCTGATTTCCCTATTTGTACAAATTGTCTCATCACTCTTACTTTGTCAATTCCCCTAGCTGGATGTGGTTTTCTGCTCCAGCAGCAGATATTATGCTTGCCAAAGTGTCAGTTTTGCTGAGAAAGGGGCAACGTTTTGCCTGACTCCTGAACTAAGTTGCTGCTCCGCATTAGAGTCAATTCGATATGAGACAACTTGTTTACATGTAGATAAGATTTGACAGGTTTCATGTGTCCCAATGAGACCTGAGGCATGAAGGTTACCGTAAAAAAAAAAAAAAATCAATCTGTATATTTCAGGAAAGATACTGCAAATGTGTGCTTGCTTTTTCAGAGCTTTACAGAGCTCCACTAATCAGGTAGCTTGGAACTTGTCCGGCAGCCAAAATGTTATGAGTTGGGTGGAGATAGGCTGTATGCCTAAACTCCACTTGCGATTCCTGGATCCACCATGGATTCAATTGCTGGAATAGCCAGGCCATCCTGGTAATGTCTCCACAACCTTCAATCCCTTTCTCAACATTTGACCTGGGGATGCTCTCCTTAAACAAAGCAACAACATTGCAGCCATTTGAAGCTGCTCCTAAGTGGACAATGAGGGGCGCGGGTGGCGCTGTGGTCTAAACCACAGAGCCTAGGGCTTACCGATTAGAAGGTTGGCGGTTCTAATCCCCACAACGGGGTGAGCTCCCATTGCTCTGTCCCAGCTCCTGCCAACCTAGCAGTTCGAAAGCACTTCATAGTGCAAGTAGATAAATAGGTACCGCTTTGGCGGGAAGGTAAATAATATAATAATAATAATATAATAATAATAATAATAATAATAATAGTATTTTATTTATACCTCGCCCTGTAGCCTCATTTTTAAGTAGCCCACCAACCACACCAAAATAATGAAACATCAGTGCATACAGCTTCCCTCAACTTACAAAATACTCGACATCTGAATTTTTTGACTTACAAATGAAAAAATGGCCACACGCCAACGAATTTTTCAACATCCGAATGGAAATCCGTTGGCATTTTTTTTTTTAAACAGAATTTATTAACATTTTCATAATATAACACAAACCCAACCCCACACCTACAAATACAAAAACAAATACAAATACACATAAAGTCAGGATTCTTCTTCTTATTTGTAACCTTACAAGAAAAAAAAAATTTCTAGTTCAGAATCTTGACGCTTGACTTCCCCCGCCTTTTCACCTTCGGTTTTAATTCAATATACTTTCCTTAACAACTTTTCTCTGTAAAAAATTTAACTTTACTTAAGAAAAAAAAGAAAACATACTTATCTCAATCTTTGCATTATACCTTAAATCGTAACCAAATATTCTTATAGCTAAACTTATTTTTCTGTCCTTTATCATGCTGCTTTTAACTTAAAATTCAATATCTCCTTACTTATTTAAAATAAACTTATCATTAACAGACTTCACACTCCGACTTCGGATACCATGGCAGACCATTGAGATTATACATTTAATTCTTCAACCCACTCCCCCTCTGTCCATTGTCTTTTCCTGTCTTTCTCCAGCGCCAAATCTCCCATTGTCTTCCTCCAAGTGTCCACAGATCCAGGCTGCATCCACAGCAAACCCCGCATCGAGCCTCCGGGCGTTTCCCATCTGCATTCTGGGCTCCTCCGTTTCTTTTGCTTCTTCTTGTAAAAATTCTAATTCCATGTCCCTTGCCCCCGAGCTGCCACCTCGGGGTCTGGATATTGTAAGTTTTCCCATTTCCAGTTGCTTTTCCCGGATTTGCCCAGCCATCTCAGACCATCTTTCAAACGCCCCTCCCAGCTCTTTGCCAAGGCATGATTCCATTGTGTAGAACTTTTGAAAAGCCTCCTCTGTGGAAAGTAGATCTTTTTTATGAATAATTCCACTCAAGACTTGTAGTTTCCGATTAAGCAGTTCCATCTGCAAAATAGTGAGCTTTTCCTCATCCTTTAAATATGAGTTCGATGCCAGTGTGAGCGCGAAGTCCAGCATTTTAAGAGAGAGGGTGAGTGTCGGATTTCAGTTCCTGTCTCTTCCTTCCTTTGTTTCAAATTTTTCCTACGACACACCAAGTCGCCGCCATTTCTCCAAAGCAGGAGTATAAAGACCAAGACTTCAAGCGGAGATATTTTTCCCCCAGTTAACCCCCGAAGGGAGATCTCAACAGACTCAGTTTTCAAATTCCAAATACTTTCTATTGATTGTTGTGGCAGCAGTCACTTAAAGAGTTAATTTCTTTCACCAGCCGAAGGGAGGGAGGCGGGCTGCCTTTCTTCTTTCCCCCAGAGCATTCCAGGAAAACAAAGAGTCAATCAATTACTCACAGCCTCTAGGTTCTTATCAGCTCCTTAATGACAGGTAGAACTTAGACGCTCATCACAGGCTTAGCCGCCGCAATTCCATCCCGGTTGGGGCATGTCCCCTATAGCCCCTCCGTCGTCCCTTCACACCACCCCTTTACAGGGGGTGCGGGGGAAGGGTTCGGAGCCACAACGGGCACAGCCGGGGAGCCCAGGGAGCGGGACGCTCTTCCCGCTCCCCAACCGGAGCCCCGCTATGCGGCTGCAGGGCTCCTAACCCCCGGAATGAACTGGGTGCTTCGCAGCCGAAGCATCCCACGACCACCCATAATGGCGTCCGCAGCCGGAAGTCCGGAAATCCGTTGGCATTTTAGATGCGGTTTATTCGACTTACGAATTTTAGATGCGGTTTATTCGGCTTACAAATTTTTTTTTTAAAACTGCTTCAATGCATTCCTATGGGGAAATCGCTTTTTCGACTTACGAACTTTTCGACCTATGAATGTGCTTTCGGAACGGATTAAATCCGTAAGTCGAGGGATCACTGTATCATGTTGCGAATACAGATCGACATCTCTCTGCAAGGATCGGAGTTGCTCACTCTGACTTCCCCCCCCCACTTTCGCAGCAAGAAGTGGGCCAATGGAAAGTCCCTCCCCTCTTGCTTGTCCTTTGTTCTCCAACACGCTCATACCTCCTAGTTCAGGGGAAGGGGGGAGTTCTCCCTCCCCCACTCTCGATTGATGTATCGCCCAGCTGCCTCCCTCCTTCCTGTTGCTTAGCTACTATCTCAAAGCTGGGCAGTTCCTGTCTCAACTGTGCAGTCTTGGAATCTGCCTGACTCTCTGCTTTGTGAGACTCTGGAAATGGGGGGGGGGGTGGACAAACATTCTCCCTCCTCTTCTGTTAGAAGCTGATCTTCCGATCCAGACCAGCCCCTGACAGCCACGTCCATTGGAGCTGCACAGCGCTGGGCAAGGCCTCCACCCAACGAGGCTTGTGTTGAGTGAGGTCCCATGTGCAGTGTGCCACTGGCCCCCCTCCCCATCTACAGCCCAAGGTGGTGCCTCTGGATGTTACAACTGCCCATCTTAAATACCTTGAAGATGCATCATTGCAGATTAGCGCAGTATACAGAGAGAGGAATTGAGGGTCCCTTTCTCTGGTATTTGGGATAATGTTTCATGGATCCACCCCAGAAAATAAGGTTGGGGAGAGACCAAAGAATGAGTAACGGTAGGACTAGTGTGGTGTAGTGGTTAGGAGCAGTAAACTCGTAATCTGGTGACCGGGTTCGCATCTCCGCTCCTCCACATGCAGCTGCTGGGTGACCTTGGGCTAGTCACACTTTCTGAGTCTCTCAGCCCCACTCCCCTCACAGAGTGTTTTCTTCGGGAGGAAGGGAAAGGAGAAGGTTAGCCCTTTGAGACCCTTCGGGTAGTGAAAAGCGGGATTCAAATCCAAACTCTTCTACTAATGGGGGATTTGGTTTGGTTCTCAGTTTTGTGGCACACTCTTAGCACTCTACCTGGTGTAAACTTGCACTCCGTCACCTACCGGTCTCAATCAATTTTCAAATCAAGTTGATAGATTATTAGGAATGTTCTCTGAGAGTTTGGTAAATCTTTTGTCCTTTGTGGGAGTATTTACTGGATGGGGCTTCTCAAATTAAATACTTTTTATTCCACAGTCCAGAAAGGATAGAACTTCATAACTGTCATTGCTTTGTTCAAGATGGATATATGTATGATTATATCTTTCTGCATAAATGTATACAGGGCTGAGGAGGATATACAGAGTGGTATACAACCACTGCCCTACCATGTTTAAGCTTTGGGATGTGATAGGTTATTGTTCAGAGAAGATTTCTTGGATGAAATGCTTCTCTCATTAATATACAACAAAGGTAGAAAGTACTTCTTCACTGATTTTTAATCAGTTTATACATGGACTGCAAGACTCTTTGAAAAGGAGATCTGCTTGACTATATACATTAGCATTCTGGTCTGGCCATGCATTAAGGATACAATTTATTCTTTACTGATCAGTTCTATTTTTCCCCAGTAAAATGAATTACCCACTTTTCATCAAAGTGTCCAAGAAACGGCTTTTGTGGTTGAAGTTGACAGACATTATTAGGCACGGTATACCCTAAATGTGAAAACTATAACATTTCATATTGAATCGAATGAAAGGAACTAGTTTAAATTGAATACTTCTGATACCCGCCCCAACCTGTTGACTGCCAGCCTAGAATTATCTTAACACAGTATATAATGCATCTTTTCTTTCAGTTGAGAAAAGGAGGTGGGAAATGTTTAAGTCCTCTAAAAAATATGGTTTTTGGGCAAAGCAGGGGAAATATGACTTGGAATGATCTTGAGGTGCTTGGTTTTGCTTCTTTCTTACATTTGACTTTGGGTTTAGGAAATCTTACCACATCTGAAGCCCAAAGAGAAGATTTACAAGCTCCTGCTTCAGGGTCAAAGTACACATAGCATCTTCTCTGCCTCTTGTTTGCCTTAATTAATTACGTATAGCCATGGTGGGGAGGGGATTTTATTCAGATTCATAGCTTGTCGGGAAAGGGTTTATCCTCTCAAAGCATTGCCCTCCTGGAGAGCTAAAATTCTCATTGGCATGAATATAGGAATGGATGATCTGTCGATTTTGATATCTCTCAGTTTCTCATTTTTCAAATCACTGCGATTCAGCTCACCAAATTTCTACACCAGATGGTGATTTTCTAATTATTTAAAAAAAAAGATCATCATGAAAGATGTAGCATGCATTTTCCTTAACCATGCATTCCAAATGCACCTTTTGGTAGTGATTCTGCTTAATATGCAGCTTTTTCTTTGCAATAAATACAGCACATCTTGCATGTTGCTTTAACTAGAGATGGGTTTTTATGTTTATCCTCCTCTCATATGCCCACTTTTGAACACATGTTTAGGTTGGAGAACTACAGCACAAAATCTGGAGAAATGTAAATTTCAAAGGATAGGATAGCTGTGTTTTGGTTTCTCTCTTACATTGGGAGTTTCCATTAATCCTCGCCATTCGTTTCTCACCAATTCATATGGTAAGATTTCTCTCCACCCCCCCCCCATTTTTGCCACATTGCCATGGTCATTATTAATTTGATAAAAAACAGCAACACAGCTGCATTCCACCTATTAAGCATGGCATGTATTGTGGCCATTTTACAGAATTGCAAAAACAGAAGGAAAGTGCCTTTTTTATGCCTCTATTCCCTGGGCTTCAGGACTCCCTGGCTAAGGCCTTCAGAGCAGTAATATTTTCTGGATGTATTATTAACTTCAGTGTTTTGGGACCAAGTGTAGATAGCTAATAGTTATACCAGTTTATTTAAAGGCATCAATGTGGCTGACCATTTCTCATGTTATGCAGTGAAGAATCATTTATGTGCTTGTACAAGAAATAAAAGAATAATAATGGCAAATTCATTTTTTTTAGATGCCACTAGAGGTACAATTTATCCCTTATTCACAATTAATAACAGACTTGCAATGTTTGTGCATTATCATGCCACCCTGTTTTCTTAAGAGTCATAAATTCTCCCTATTTGATGGTTTAGATCAGTTGGGTTGCATTAAAAAAAACCCTTTCCTGCATAAATATCTCATATTGAAATAGTGATTGAAAATTCTTATTCATTCTCTCATGCTGACACTATCCATGACTAAAGAGTCAGGAAATTATTTCGCTTCGTGAACATAACCCAGTAAATAATGCCATGGAGCAGATCAGTTTTAACATCATTGCTGATGGTATGCGACATTTGGTATTATTCATGTCTAGTGGACATTCTTTCTATTATTTGGGAAGATGTGTTTTTCATTTCATATTGCTAGTAAATGGATATGATGAACATACCTCATGAAAATGTTATTAGCGTTTATCTTTAAATATTATGAAATGTTTTCTACACTGCTATTACTGTGTTTGTTAATACCTGTTGATAGCTTGAATTATAACCTTAGGAGGCATTGCAGCCATGATCCATTGCCACAGAATCCTCTGATGGCTATCACTACTATTTCAACTTGTGAGACTATATAAAATTTTTATGCCTTACATAGCTGTGGAACTAAAAAATATAGTTTGGAAGAAGAGTCATTCCAAAGAATAGTTTGCATTTGTAAAGGGGAAAAACCACACCCATAAGCATAAACATATAACATTGATCTTCCATATAGACTCCTTTATACTACAGTGACTGTACATGCTCAATTATCACAGTAATCAGGGTAGTAGGTTAATCCACTACTATATGAGTTGAACCGGGATGCAGGTGGCGCTGTGGTCTAAACCACTGAGCCTCTTGGGCTTGCCGATTGGAAGGTTGGCAGTTCAAATCCCCATGATGGAGTGAGCTCCTGTTGCTCTGTCCCAGCTCTTGTCAACCTAGCAGTTCAAAAGCACGCCAGTGCAGTAGATAAAGGTACTGCTGTGGCGGGAAGGTAAACGGCATTTCCGTGCGCACTGGTTTCTGTCACAGTGTTCCATTGCGGCAGAAGTTGTTTAGTCATGCTGGCCACATGACCCGGAAAACTCTCTGAAGACAAATGCCGGCTCCCTCGCCTGAAAGCGAGATGAGCACTGCAACCCCATAGTTGCCTTTGACTGGACTTAACCGCTCAGGGGTCCTCTACCTACCTTTACCTATATGAGAGAAATAACTGGAGTGATCACAATGGATCATACAGAAAGAAGTTGTTGTTTTCCCAATGGAAACAATCAAAGTAAAGTAGGAACTTTCCAGCAAAAAATAAAAATAAACATTAAAAAGACTCTCCAAAGGAGGGCAGTATCACTTACTGAGTAGGTTGAGGCAGTATCACTTACTGAATAGGTTGCCCCTTTGAAATCCATCTTGCACTTCTGGGAGTTCTCGTCCACATACTGCTTAAGCCTGCCTTGTAGAATTTTAAGCATAACCTTGCTAGCGTGTGAAATGAGCGCAATTGTGCGGTAGTTGGAGCATTCTTTGGCACTGCCCTTCTTTGGGATTGGGATGTAGACTGATCTTCTCCAATCCTCTTGCCACTGCTGAGTTTTCCAAACTTGCTGGCATATTGAGTGTAGCACCTTAACAGGATCATCCTTTAAAATTTTAAATAATTCAACTGGAATATTATCACTTCCACTGGCCTTGTTATTAGCAGTGATTTCTAAGGCCCATTTGACTTCACTCTCCAGGATGTCTGGCTCAAGGTCAGCAATCACACTACCTAGGGTGTACGAGACCTCCATATCTTTCTGGTATAATTCCTCTGTGTATTCCTCTGTGTATTCTTGCCACCTCTTCTTGATGTCTTCTGCTTCTGTTAGGTACTTCCCACTGTCCTTTATTATGGTGATTTGTACGAAATGTTCCTTTCATATCTCCTATTTTTTTTTAACAGATCTCTGGTTTTTCCCATTCTGTTGTTTTCGTGTATTTCTTTGCATTGCTCGTTTAAGAAGGCCCTCTTGTCTCACCTTGCTATTTTTTGGGGGAATCTGCATTCAATTTCCTGTATCTTTCACTATCTCCCTCGCATTTTTGCTTCTCTCTCCCAGTTTTTGTAAGGCCTCATTGGACAGCCACTTTGCTTTGTTGCATTTCCTTTTCATTGGGATGTTTTTCGTTGCTGCCTCCTGGATAATGTTACGAGCCTCCATCCATAGTTCTTCAGGCACTCTGCCCACCAAATCTAAATCCTTATTGAAATAGCTGGAATAAAATTACAATGGCCATCAATCTTTTGGTTTCAAGACATGAGGTAATCACAGGCAGAGGGCAAAGATGAAATGTCCCCTGTCTTAGGAAATAACATAATTAACTTCTTTAGGGGTATGTAGCTATTCATTTCTGTGAAGCGACTGCAATTGGCTAGTCTCAAAGACATGACACAGTTCCATTATATATATAGGTTAATGTGTGTCCATGTGCAATATTTATTCTTTCATTGAATAAAAAGAAAGCCTTACTTTTCTTGACATCGGACAGCTATTATCAATATCCTGTGCATGCATTGTAGCCTATTAGACTGGAAAATGTGGCAAATATGGAATATCTATTACACCAAATATCTAGTTTTATGTTGAATACAAACAGTGACCTATTTAAAATGACCTATTCAGTTATATGATTATGCTTCGCTGTGAATATCTATGAAATGTAATATGAGAGAAATAAGATAATTAAGTTCAGTATTATAATGGACCTGTTTACACAGAAGCATTACAAAGTAATGAGCTGAAATGTAGCATATGGAATAATGAAATCTTGTCTCTTCCTGATGGCAAATTATCAGAACCCTGTATATTTCTTTGAGATGAAGCCTTTGATCCATGATAGTGGCCTTTGGAGAGTTCGGTTTTGTATCTCTAACCTAACTTTCATCATGTTCTAAGTGAGGTCTGTAATATTCTGCCTGCATCAAAGCTAAAAAAAATTAAAAAGTTCATATACGATACCAATTACTGTAAACATTATTCAAATAACCCTCCAATTCAGCACGCTAATAGTTTTCATGGCTTTCATAGACCAATTAGGAAGCGAAGCATAATTTACCTTATTAGCACTACAGTCGGCACAGATCTTCACTTTAATTGCCCATCAAAACTAACACAGACTAGACTGGAAAAGAACCATTAAAAATCCTATTCACATCAAATGATAACATTTGTTTGGATCAAGGTGTGCCAGCAATCCAGGACAATATGGTCAATGTACAATAGCTCTTTCTTCCTCTCTTCCACCCTTTAATATTCCTTGCTACCAAGTAAGGAAACCACAGTAGTCACCCAGAGAAATAGGCACTGCCTTTTCTGGCAGAGGATCATTTAAAATGCAGAGAAATTCATGTTAGTTGTATCCTTCAGAGAGAGGGTTGGGAGAAAAAGAGAAGACAATTTTCATATAAACTGTTCATTGCAAGTCACATTATGCAATTTAAATAGTCATGTGTCTCATTCCCACCCCCCCCAATAGCCTCTCCTGAAAACCATCTGCATCAATTTTTAAAAGGTGGCATTTCACACTTGTTCAAGTCCAGTGAGAGTGCAGAACTATGTGGTCAATGATGCAAAAGGTCGGTCTGCTCCAAAGTGGGGTGTGGCTGCTTACCCAGTCCTGGGGTGTGCAGTGGCTGAGGCCCATTGTGGCTTGTTCTGACCCCTGGGAGCAACACTGGGCTGGGTGGTGAGCAGTTGAGAAATCCCCAGGCAGGAGTCCCCACCCAGTCCCTATTTTGAATTCTGCCCAGTCAGGCCAGTTCCTGAGGGCAGGGCTTGGGGATGGAGCACAGTGGAACGGGCTTCACTTCAGTCTGCCCCCTGGGCTTAAAAAGGCTGGCTGCCCCTGACCTCGGGACTGCAGTCAAGTGGGGAACATTTTTCAGCCTTAGGTCTGCATATCCTTCTGGGGAGCATCGTGAGGCCCACATGCTAGAGATGGGCAGGGCCAGAGCCGAAAGTATGAGGAGCCACAAATACGATGTTTAGATTTGTTCAGTTGCCAACACATCCCTTGCCATCTAGGCAAGCAAGAAGCATTATCAGACACATTCCTGCCGGGTGAAACAGCAGGACCAATGAAGGGTATGGCCTAGGGCCCGTGGAGAACTCTTGAGGGATATCTGAAGAAGCCTGGAGGGCTGCATTCCACCATTGCTCTGAAGCAGGATGAGGGACTCTCCAAAAGCTGCGCTCTCATCCCTGACAATTGACCATGCCGTGTGGGGCTGATGGGAGAGTCCAACAACACCTGGAGGGTCACAAGTTTCCCACCTCTGATCTGAGGGCAACACTGTTATACTTGCAAGTGCTCACTATCCAAAGGAGGTTTTCCTCCACTCCTCAGTTAGAATACCAGGAATTTTTTTCCAATATGGCAGAAACATCTGGTCTGTCTTCTTCATTAAATTTTGAGAATGAAGACAGCGTCTTTACTCTTGCTAGTAGTGCTAGTTCCCTCACACTAGTCCTGACATTGTAATAACAGTAGTCCTCTGTGTGTGTGAGTCACATGGAGGTTGCACCGCATGATTACTAGAGTGTGGCTCTGCTCCTAAGCTCTGCTCCATAGGAGCCACCTCCTAGGGGGCTGAGGTCCCTTTGCCCCCCATAAAATCTTTGAGGGGGCCTGCTCCACAAAGTCGATGGGTACTGCCATTCAAGTGGTGTGTCTGCTACATCACATGGTTGATTATGCAGGGTGGGGATTACCTCCCCTCCCCTCCATATTTTATTGAAGTTGGCACCCCTGATCTGCCCATTAGCATGGTCATCAACAGGGGGAAATTGGCGCAATGCTCATGCATTGGTTTCCTTGCAGTCAGGGCATGAGTGCAATTGGGTGCTGTAAGGAGCATGCTATGCTGAGGGCTCTCAAACCTGGAACCAATTCTGGGTTTATATATTTAATTGGGTAACTACTACAACAAGAATAGGGGCTCAGATGGGGAGATAATCACATTTAGTGAATATTTTTACAGCTTTCATGAAGGAAGAGGTGCAAAACCGAGTTAAAAGAATCAACTGAAAAGACTGCACAAGAACATTTATAGTTGAACTTGGGTTTGTGATAAATTTGATTCAGTTCATATTTAAAAGCAAACCTACCTAATTTAGACTTTCCAAAACAATACGCAAACTGAAACATGGGCATCCTTTGAAACTTGCACATCTCCATATATTGCAATGCAATTCTCCTGCCAAGTAACGTTTTTAAAAATGCATAGATTTAATGTGCATAAAATGCATATATTTGTGAAATTAACACAAAAATGCATCTCTGAGTAATATGCAAAAATAACATAAAAAAATATCAACATTTTGAGCTTCTGCTCAGGCACAACATCAAATAATTTTGAGGGAACTTTCAATAACTTCAGCAAAATTTGCAGGCAGATTCCATGTTATACTTCAGATATTCCAGTCTTGCTCTTCTACAATTTTAGTAACATATAAGCTAGAATGTATTTCTTCCACATTCATGCTGTCCATTTAATATTCCCCAGAGCTATTAAACTAATGAGTTAGCTTACTAAAATGGATGATTAAAACGTCACAGACAATCTTCCTTAGCAGTATAAAAATTCCATATCAGCTTTGCTGTAGGAAATAATTAATCAAAAATTGAGGGTTTTTTTTTAAAAAATGCTTTCTTCCCAATGATGTTGTCTCAGATTACCTGGTTCACAGGACTCATGCTCAAATGCACAGTCTTGGGGAAAGCAAGTATTCATTTCAGTATGCTATCTGATTTTATGAGTTGTTTAAATCTGAGAAGCCCTGGAAAACGGGCAGGACTTGTTCATAGATTAATATTGTTTGAAGGTTAATTTTAAAACTTATACCTTTGCAAAAATGCTTCCCAGAAGCTAGTGAAAGATATTCGCAGCATAATATTTTTCAGCAAAATTCAATTTTTATCTTGCTTCACCTTAAGGTAAGAAAGTCACTATAATTACTATCCCATAACTTCATGTCTCCTGTCATAGCAAAGTCTATTGATCTTGTGTAACCAAGGGGCTCTTGAACCATGAGTTCAGTCAATAAAGAGATAAACTAGCCTGATGACTTTTTCATATGCTACTGTGCTGCCGTGTACCGTTAGACCAATTTGATATTGCACCAGCTGAAATCTAAGATGCATGGACAGCCGGTAGTTATTCCTTGATATCTTTTAAAATCATTGTCAGAGGACTGCCCTCGCCAGAAGGCAAGGAGTTGCCAGGGCTTTATCGGTATCGCGAGCCCCCGTCTCAGATGCTGAGCAATTCATCTTCATCCAGTGAGGGAAGCAGTGATCCCTCTAGTGGGGAGGGGGAGATGGGCAGGAAATAGGAGTCAGGGCTCTGACAGGGGAAGAGAGCCCTCGAACCAAGCAGAGGCTGGAGGAGCACCCCTTCTGTCTCCCCATTTGCGCAGGGGGGAAAGACGCAGAGGGGGTAGGCGGGGTTCCGCATCCCGCGCCTTTTATGCTGGGCAAAGAACCGGAAGGGGTCATTCCCGGACTCTGCCGAAGGATGAGCTGGACGTCTTTTTCTTAGCTGCACTGTATATATATGCACAATAAAGAAACTTAGTTTCAGAAGTTTCTGCGTCAGCCTGGTTAATCATGAGCAGCCACTGAAAACCTTACAATCATCTATCTTATAATAAGGATGATCGGCAAATGACTTGTCACAAATCTTTGCTGATTAGAAAATAAGATTTGAACTTTACTTAATTTCACACATTATTTGGGGTGAGAAGAGAGTGGATGTATTGGAGATGTTTAGTTATCCCGGAGAGTTCAGATTCTTATTTCATCTTAACAGATTAGTAATATTGAGATACTGAGTAATGCTAGGGGTACCTCGTCTTAACACAGCCATTTGAGCTTTTGGTAACCTTTCCTGTCGAGATCAGCTCAAGCTAATTCTTCTCCCATTGGCACAATGCCTAACATCAAACCTTGATTCTCTTACATGCACTGAGGTCAGCCAGATTGCTGCTTTCACCTTCTCACAGCTTTTGGGATGGTCTGATTTGATTGCAAATAGTTGATGGGTGGGGTGTAAGTAATAAATTTGTTGTTGTTGTTGTTGTTGTTGTGTTGTTGTTGTTGTTGTTGTTGTGTTTGTTGTGTGTTGTTGTTGTTGTTGTTGTTATGGAACAAGAGAAAATGAAATTTCTAAAATACAACCCATGCTATATAGCAAATAGTTAGTTTGGGCCACCATCTTGTACCTTGCAATCCATAGAGCAGAGAACTGAGTGCTTCTCCTAGGGTTCCAGCATTTACACACCCACACAAAAAATTATAGAAATTGTAAATTAATTGATACTTAGTGCTAGGTAGGCACTAAGTATCACTTTACAGTAGGGACGGGGAATATGACCCTCCAGGGCTCTTCCATTACCTTGTTTTGGCAATCTTGGGTTGAAGCTAGATTTCAAATAAATGCCTGCTTTTCAACCAATCCCATTAACACATTTTTCCCGCTTTGGAAAAAAAAAAATTCTCCAGCATCAATAAGTAGGTTTTGTGCCTATATCTTATTTGAATCCTCATGGAGTTAAAAAGTGTCAGCCTTTGGTTGCCACTCATTTTGTGTAAAGAAAAGATTCTGGAAAAATTAGTCCTTTGGAAAAAAAAAAAAGCAAGAGTCAGTCCTATCCTGTCACTTAGACAACTAATTACACCATTACATGCTGCAATTACAATTAAAGATTTTTTAGCTGATTGAATGCTGATGATGCCTTCTCATTACCTGGTGTTTCTTCACTAGTACTCAAGAGTATCATGAGTCTGATGAAACAAAAACATCACAAGTAGCTTCATTTCTTCAACAGCACCAACAGACATGAGCTGCAATCCAGTGTGCACAGTTAAACATTTTAAATCCCGTTGAACTCAAAGCAGACTAATTGTGCACCAGACTCAGCCTACATCTGTAACCACATTGCATTCCCTCCCATTCCCATTAAAATTATGTGACTCACATTCCAGGTTCTTGGGACCAGACCCATTGTCCCACATCAATTGGAATGTAATATGAAAGCCTTAACGGAGAGACCCTTTCCATAACAGACGAGACTCCCACCAAGTTCTGCAATGGGGATGTGCTCTGTAACTCTGCCATTCACCGTGCCAAACCCATTAAGTTAAACAGAGTAGGCAGTATCGGATCAGTTAGCCTTGGATTTCTGCTTCCCTGTAATAATGCTATCTAAAATGAGTCTTTCCACATATTCTGTTTGCTTTGAATAACAGTGGCCTTAGATTTTAGCATCTGGGTCCTTCTTGAATATCCAGTGTTGGGTCCCCCCCACACACACATTTTCCTTATCATGTGACTACTTATTCAAGTCATATTCATGACTAATATTTAATCACAAAAAATATTTTTACTATACTGATTCAAATAGTGGAGGTACCTTTGTGCCAAGTTGGCTCTAGTTTCATTGCATACCTTGACTATAGATATAAGTCTTTTATCATGTAGCCATGGAGAATTTCATGGAGAATGGATTTTAAGTGCATTGATGGGAGACAAAAAAACGGTGATTCAACCTCTCATTATAGTTAATAATAATAAATTTTATTACGGTCACAGACCAGCATAAGAGGAGCGTATGAATAAAATAGCAATTTGGATTTAAACAGGTAATTGTTAAAGCAAGTAAGAACAAAGAAACCACGTAGGATAAACATGTGAATAGAGTACGAGATTAAACACAAATAATTAATGACTAAGAACTGATAATTAAAACAGATAAGGACTAAAAGTTATAGTTCATAAAGTCATGTGATGAAAAGAGAGTCCTTTAAAAAAAGGAATTAGACAGATCTTTTTTATCCTATTAGCATTAGGGGGGGGGGCAGGGAGGAAGCCAACCTGGATACTTAACTATCATCAAAATTTATTTTATGTTATTTTTATTCTTTTCAAGAGCCATTTGCATTGTGCCAGGTGGGTGGAATTATAATATTATTGTGGAAGAGGCTGTAGCCCCAAAAGCGGGAGTCATGACCCTTTTAAGTGGAGAAAAGGGAAATTCAGATCATTATAATGTGAATTGAGTTTGAACTCCAGTTATTATACACTTCTTAATCAGTTGTATTGTCGCAAGAGAGCTTCTCCATCTTAGTCAAAATTCCATTATTTTTCGCAGGATGAAGGAGACAAAAGCTATTCTGATTAAATGGGTTTCCAACAAATGGCACTGTAGCTCAGAGGAAGGGGGATTGACCATTTGTGAAAGAAATTTACTCCATTTGTAATGCTTGGCCATAAACTAAGCCAGGTATTATCCCCACTCAATTTATTATCCAGCTCATATGATAGTACGACTCCCTGTGCACATTCCCACTTTCCTGTCTTGTGCAGCAGCCACTGGGATATAGAGAAGGAACAACTTTTCCCTCCTCTCCCTACTTCCTAAAATGTTAGCATCCCAGAAAGATGTATCTCCCATGGACACAACACATTGTTCCTGGCTCTGCAATGTTAGCATCCAAAGAGGAAACAGGAAATGAATCTACTCCAACCCTCCTCTGCTGGTCGTGTTCTTGCTACACCTGCTGCAAGGCCACAGAAGTGAAGGACAGGGAGATAGTGGCAGAAAAATACTTGGGATTCACTTGACACATTCAGAAGCCATATCCTGCTCCTCTGGTCATCAATAATACAGAGGAGTTGCTATCTTGGAATTAAGCACAGAAAAACTGGACAATGCAGGGGTAGGCTAAAATCAAATTTAGCTATCACTAATGTTTTCTCAGTTTCCGAGATACTTAATAATGAGTGGATAAGTTTTATCCACAGAAAATTCAAGGAATAGTGGTAAGGCTACCCTTTGCTTTGAAGGTAAAGGTGAGGGTATGGGCTTCTTCTGTGATGGAGATTAGGACATTAAATACACCTGGTTTCACTACTTAACACACTATAAATCTCTTTGAGTCCTGGGTGTTTTCAAGTCCATTTCTGTTGTGGCTGAGACTGTATTCAGTTGTTCAAACACATCCAGCCTGTTCTAGTGTACATGATGGAAAAAAGTACAGTACTTTGCTAACTTTGTCACAGACGTGTTTTGATGAGGGTAAGACTTATAAGGACATATTTGATTGAGGTTGGGGAAAACTATCAAAATTGTTCATTTTGAATGTTGTTTATAGTCTGTCCTGCAAAGGGCGCGGGGGGGGGAGTTACTGCTCACTCAGCACACTTCCTGTTATTGTCCTAGTGATAGATAGATAGATAGGTAGATAGATAGATATAGATAGATAGATAGATATAGAGATTTACAGTTGACACAATTGCCACTTGGTGCTCTCTCCCAAGGAGTATATCCAATATGCCTCCAAGTTATTGGAGATGAAGAGCTGAGATTATAGTTATGTGGTTGAAGACTCAAGAAGACTATGACCGAACATAGCCTAGACCCCATTTGAGAACCAAATTTGCAGCAGCGTGACAGCAAATAAATCTTACCTATTTTTCTGTAAGCGTTTCATTTAAAGAATGTGGTTTAGCAAAAATATTGGAGGTTGTTTATAAGCTCCTGTTAGTGAACCAGCAGAACTAGCAGTGACCAGTTGTGACCTGTTTAAATCAGCTTCTGCAACTTCATAGTTGATGAAGCTGGCTTGCTCAGCGAACTAGTAACCATGGTTTAGGATTGGGATGGCACTCTGAACTGTGATTAATCTAAAATGGAAGCAAAAGCACATGTGCTAGAGCAGGGGAGAAGTGAGACTGATACTTGCTGTCTCTCTTCTCATAATAATGCTAAACAATGTCCAAGCATCTCGTCTCAACATAGCCATTGGAATGAAAGAAAACATTGGTGTTGTAATTTTATTGGGGTTTTTTTTATACACCAGGGTTTGGTCTTCATTGTTTAGACCTCCACTTGGACAAATTGCACCTAAGTAAGCTGTGTCTTCTCTTCCAGCTGCATCAACCCCTTGTTTCTGGGTCCATCAACTTGTTTCCTGTGGAGCTCATTTCCTCTATTTCTCCCTTGGGCACTTGCAACTGAGTCATCCTGTTTAATGGTCCTTCAGACATGGGGATAATGTTCAATAACACTCCCATCTCCTGAGGTTGTAAAAGTCATTAGCCCTTGTCTCTGTGAAATCCCTGCCATCTAAAATTGACTCTTTTCTTCTAATTATGCAATATAATGACCCAAATAGGGGTTTAGGCATCTGGCAAAACAATCCTATACATGTTTACTCAGAACTAAGTACCACTGTGTTCATTGGGGCTTATTCTCTAGAAAGGGTGTTTAGGATTGCAATCTGAAGCCCTCCCACATGTAGAGTTGCATGCTTCTAAAACACTTTTGTTTTTGCTGACAAGTTGGGACTGTATGTACATATGTGCAAGTGCTTTTTTTTTTTAGTATCAGGGGAATATATATCCGTTTGTGACCCTTAATTTTTCATTTAAGAGAAGGCATCATTGAATTTGGCTCTGTATTTCTCAAGCACTTCATACGTAGATGGAAGTGGGGAGACTATTTGTTTTCTAGTCTACAGAACCTTTCTGTACTTCTATTGTACTCTTGAATTCGCTACATTATTTTATCTTCTATGCACCAGACAATGCACAGCTGAAGAATGTTGGTATTGTATTAGAATGGTACTGCTTGTTGTTCTTTAAAATGTTTTTAATCATGCAAAATCAAGAGGGGCTTGTTTGACTTCATTTTATTAGAAAATGTTTTGTACAAATAGACAGTGAAGATAACTTTATATCAATAATCAGATTAATAATCCATATTTATTGGAACAGTTAACTATCACTTCTGCCAGGTTCTCTCCAGTGATTCAGGATTACCCAGTTTTGAAATAAAACCTTTGTGCGCTGTGTGCACAAATAATTTTGTTATGCATGGGAAGATAAAAACATTGAATTAATTTTGGGACTGGCTTACTGAAACTTCTGCAGTCAAAACTCTGCTGGAGCAGATGAAATAAAGGACTGCAAGTTTTGCACACCCCAGCATCCAAATAATTCATTGACTGAGAGCTGAACAAAAACTTAGGATAGTTAATCTTATTAGCAAGGAGAAAGATGCAAAACTGTGCATGCTTAGTGGATGATAAGCAATATTTGTTTTCGAAATGGGTATATATGTTTCCCAAATAAAGGTCTAGCACAGGGATGGGGAACCTCCAGTCCATAATTTCCAATCACATTTGGAGTTCCGGCAAAATCAGATTGAAAATAACAAAACAGCTATAGACATAGCTGCTGATATTTTACCCTGTAATTCAAGACATTTACCAAAGTCAGGGCACAAGGGAGCAATGTGTCTCTTTTGTCTCTTGAAGTTCCATGAAAGCTCAAAATGTCCCCGTTTTCTCCTTATGGGGTCACTCCATTTGTGGAAAATTCCAGTAAAATCACTGCTGTATATCAGTCTCTCTCTTAGGTAGAAGTCTGAGGCCCTGGGATCAGACACTTCTAACCATAAATGGTGATTTCAATAAGCTTAAGAAAGGAGAGCTGTGATTGAAAGCAGGCTGAAGATAGCAGGTGTACTTTCAGCAGCTCACCCCTAGGATGGCTGTGACATAACCAATAATAATTCAACCTACATAGTCTCATCCAGGGGTCAACAAACTTTTTTCAGCAGGGGGCCGGTCCACTGTCCCTCAGACCTTGTGGGGCGGCAGACTATGTTTTTTTTGGGGGGGGTGTGATGCAAGAGCACCACGAGCCCCAATGGCTGCTTTCCTGTGTCTTGCAAGCAGTAGGAGCTGGCGGTGGCGGGACGATGAGTGGCGTGCGAAAGGGCTCCGGAGAGGGGCTGCTTAAAATGGTGGGCTTTCGAGTGCTGCTGCTGCTGCTGCTGCTGGGGCCAACAAAGCCCAGCCCCCTTCCTCCTCTAGGCAGGGCAGGGAGAAGCCAGGAGGAGGGAGGGAGGAGGCGCTGCTGCCACCATGTGAGGGAGAGGGAAAGAATGATTCATGCGCTGGCGATCCACGTGGCGATTCCCAGACCATCTGTGGGCCAGATCCAGAAGGCTATTGGGCCTGATCTGGCCCGCAGCCCTTAGTTTGCTGACCCATGGTCTCAGCAATCTCAGGGGCTAACTTGTTTCTCCAGTCTTGTAACAGCTCTCCACTTCCCATAGGCATCTGGTTGGCCTCTGCGATGATGGTATAGAAAGGCCATTGGCCTCAGCCAGCAGGTTCTTCTTATGATCTTATGTGCAGTAGACTGCGGTGAGCCCAGGATGCAGGAGCTGTAGAACAAATCTGTAATCAGGAACAACAGCCAAGTTAGGATGGCAGGGCAAGCCAGAAGGCAGGTTTGAGAGACAAACTAGACATCCAACTCAAAACGTCATTGCTTGAGAAGAGTTGCCACATATGCACTACTGTTATATAACAATATGCAGTACTATCTTGTTGACAGTAGCCTTCCTTGACATTGAAATATGAAAGGGAGGAAGAATTTTCTTTTTAAGCAAGTTACAGGTGGGTAGCCGTGTTGGTCTGCCATAGTCGAAACAAAATAGGAAATTCTTTCCAGTAGCACCTTAGAGACCAACTGAGTTTTTTCTTGGTATGAGCTTTCATGTGCATGCACACGAAAGCTCATACCAAGAACAAACTCAGTTGGTCTCTAAGGTGCTACTGGAAAGAATTTCCTATTTCTTTTTAAGCAAGTTCTCCAAGGCTCCCTTCAGCGTTGCTTCAGCTAGATCCAGCCATTGTTCAACAACCACTTTCTTCGCTAAATTTATGTCCACTCTAAGCCAAATTTAGGCTTCAATTAGTTTTTGAGTTCATTTAAAACAGAGTTTATGCACATGCCTACTTAGCTTTTCTGAATTTTGTGCATATTAGCTTCTTTAAATAAATCTCAGAGGGTCATGAAGTAACCCTGGTGGAATTGTACTTTCCTCAAGCTTGCATGTTCTATACTGAAAAGGTGTAGCTTTGAAATTACCCCTGAAATGTCTGGGTTTTTATCATCTTACAATAAAATAGAAAGAACAGAAAATAAACCATTTATCAGGGAGAACCTTTGACTAAAAGCTTTTAACAGAAACTAAGCGGACAGCATTAAACTTGAGCAGCACAGGTTAAAATGATAATAGCTCAGGCCCATTTCATTATTTTGCTCCCGACAGTCATGTGTTTTCCTTGCTTTAAGCCTTATTGCATGTACATAAGATCACTATTTGGAGACACATCTTGTCCGAAAGATTTTTAGAAACCTCAATTTAATGATGCCCTCAAGAGAAACATGTCCTTAAAAAAATAAGAGCACTCTCCAGAAAACTCTTGGCAATACACGCAGCATTTCCATCATGTCAAGACAAGGCACCCTGAGCTGTCAATAGTGTCTGCCATATAAAAATTGCACCAAATCTGAGACATGTTTCCCTTTATACTTTTTTTTTGTTTAAAAAAAGGGTTCTCCTAAGTGTACAATATACACTCCAGATATTCTGTGTGTGCAAGTGTTCTGGCCCATAAATAGGTCAGTATACAGTAACCATTGCGGTCATCTTGTTCCTAAAGATTAAGAAGGGCAAGACATATTGCTGCGGCAATATCTAAACTGGGTCACCTTTCGTTGGGTTAGGTATAGCATCACACACAGAACTTCACAACACTAATTCAGTTATACAAAGTGCAATGGGGCAAGTGACTGCAATTATAAATGGCTTTGGGCCATTTCAGAAGACATAGAATATGTTATATGTTAAATATATATTGTTATATGCAATATATATATATTAATAGGCCATAGAATGAATTGTAGCCATTCTTGCCCAATGAACCATAATCTTCTTACTCTTCTTCCAAATCTGTTTACTAAGGAGTATTGTCTTGAAAGCTTGAATATTGAAACAGCAGCAGAGGTTAGTGTAGAAAAGAAAGAAAGAAAGAAAGAAAGAAAGAACCTTAAGTATTACATATAGGATAAAATGCAATTATATTAGACTGAGTTTGACTCACATCCAACAGATTTAAATCAACAGATTTTCACTGCAATTAAATGGGTATCAAATTACAACTTATGGTATTGTGCACTGTGCACATACACCTCACCCTCGGGAGCAGAGAAGAGGGAGACCAGGCCAGTTATGGTTAAAAACAGACTGCAATGTTATTGATTACAGCAAGTAAGCAGGGTTGGGTAGGCATAGAGCAAGGATCAGTAATCAGACCACACTAGCTGTTGGATGCTTGGCTCCATCCCCAATGGTCTATGCAGTGGCAGAGCAAGTCGATCAGGCACCTGGGGCAGTGGGTGTGCCCTGCATCTGGGGGTGGGGCCAGCCACCCGCAGGGTGGGGTAAGCCGGGGCAGGACGCTCTGCGGGGCCTCCAACGATGTCTGCTTGCCTCCTCCCACTCAGCCATGCTACAGCTGAGGGGGAGATGGCGGGCAGACCATTTGGGGCCACGGAGCCTGCAGGTGCCCAAGGCACCACGTCACTCCCAGGAGAGACGTGTGGCTCAGACACACTGCAGACCCCGTGGTGAGTGCCGCCCAGAATTTTGTCAAACCCCCCCAGTGGTGACACCCAGTGCGGCCCGCCCCCACCGCACCCCCTTCCTCCACACGTGGGTCTATGGTCCCCACTATGGCACAGGCCATGCATCTGGGCCCCACCTGGCAATCTGGGCTGGATGGTGAAATAACTGTGTCTGCCTCAGCCATGGCCTAGACCAAATGCACTGTTCCCAAGGTCACATAAAGCCCCCCCCCCTTAAGTTAAAAATCCTACCCAAATACCTTTTCCCACCCCTATTTGTGACAGACATATGAACACTGAAAAGTAGAAATAGCTCATGCTGCTGAGGAAGAGAAAACCTCAGCACCAATGCCATTCTGTCACGGACCAGGAATCGGCTTCACCTGCTGAGCAGCAGCCTGAAGGAGCAGAAGGCGAAGTGACTCCACCTGCTGTTGATCAGCCTTCTTGCTCCTGATGAGAACCAGGTGGCTCCAGCTTTCTTGAGCAGGGTTTTCAGGCTCAGTCAGTTGCTGGAAACAACATTCGTCGTTCCTGACCAGACTTGCTGCTTCTTGTTTCTTGCAACCTTAGACCATTGGGCTTTCTTGACCCCTAGATTGTCTGACTATGTGAACTGATATACTCCTGACCTTAGGACTGGACCAGACCTTGTATACAGACTTTGCCTCTAGGTAAGTACCCCCCTGAGACTCTGCTGGTTGGCTGGCTTTTACCTCCACTGAGCTCTGCTGTAGCTGGCAGCACAGGACTACGTCACAATTGGGTATGAGAAAACAATCCTTGCCAGTGACCAACTGTGTTCCCAGCAAAGGCTTAGCCCAAAAGGTCTAATCCTCATTGGGCTATTTCTATTGCCCCTTTGTCTCTTTAAAGAACAGCATAGTTGTGTCC
This sequence comes from Lacerta agilis, assembly GCF_009819535.1. Taxonomy (NCBI): domain Eukaryota; kingdom Metazoa; phylum Chordata; class Lepidosauria; order Squamata; family Lacertidae; genus Lacerta; species Lacerta agilis. The sequence continues at coordinate 8,865,258 of NC_046327.1, read as the reverse complement.
TATACTCCTCAAGATCCCCTGGACATCAATATGCTGATGGACTCCCACTAATCCCCCCCCTTTTTGCTCCATTTCTATCGGTACGGCCAGAATTTGCTTTTGGAAAGCCTTGTTTATTTATTGCAATATGGCCCCTCTATATCCTATTTTAAATGGTTTACAAACAAAGCAGAGATCTGAAATTCTTATTTCCTACTCCCATGACAATACCATAAAAACCTAACGGTTTCGCATTCTGCATTGCCTAAGTTTATTACTTTGGAAAACAGAAGGTGATTACTAAGCATTTAATGTAATATATATATATATATATATATATATATATATATATATATATATATATGCCTGAATAACCTCAGAACAGTTGCTGCTGAACAGTTCATGCTTCAGATACACCTAAGGCCTAAACAGAGGGAGCTGCCAGTCAGCATAAAAGGTAAAATGGCTGGATTTTCAAGTCAGATTAAATGTTAGGCGAATATTGCTAAACAGACTAAAACAATGGAAAGAGAGAGCCTCCTCTTATCAGAAGCTGCCTTCAGGTCTATTGGCCAATAGTTCAAATGCTACTATCCGTTTTACTTTGTGATTTGTGGTCACTTAACCACAGCTGTGAGACCTTCAGGCCAAGGACTAAGAGAAGCTGCTTTTCACAGCAGACACATATTGAGAAGGTTAAGGGAAGAATTATGTGGGCAGTTGGGTTGCACAGACTGACTGGTTTTGCAGCAGGAGAGAAGCTATTCTGAAAGCTAGTTTCCTTTTCTTGTAATACACTGCTAAGAAAGAAGGTGACTGTGATTATATTTACTGCTAAAAGATAACTTGTGGGCAGTCTCACCTATAGTTTAACAACTGCGGATATTAAATTGGTGTTCAAACCTCAACTAATTGCCTCACCCCCACCCCTCCCCCCTCCCCAAAAAACAGGTCCATGAGCAGTATCCTAAGTTACTCCAAAGTGGATATCATTTGTAACCCTGGTTATACAGAGCTTAAAAGGTCAGAGGTCCCCTTAAGAGCACTTCTGGCAGCTGCTCCTTTATGAAACCTTCGAAGGTGGGAGATGGCAGTGGAAGCTCTGTTTCTCCCTCTATCCCATTGCAATGCCCCTCGGGGAAAGACCAGTTGGTCTGTAGACCAGGTTTTCTGGCGTACCAGTAAAAGCAGGGGTCAGCAAAGTTTTTCAGAAGGGGGCTGGTCCACTGTCTCTCAGACCTTGGGGGGGCGAACTATTTTGGGGGGGGGATGATGCAAGAGCACCACAAGCCCTGGTGGCTGCTTACCTGTGTCTTGCGAGTGGCAGGGGCTAGGGGTGGCAGTGGAGGGACAATGAGTGGTGCGTGAAAGGGCTCCGGAGAGGGGCTGCTTAAAATGACAGTCGCTCGAGCGCTGCTGCTGCTGCTGGCACCAACAAAGCCCAGCCCCCTTCCTCCTCTAGGCAGGGCAGGGAGAAGCCAGGAGGAGGGAGGGAGGAGGCGGTAGGGACACAGTGGGAGGGAGAGGGAAAGAACGTGCGCCCTGACGATTGCAGTGATTTCCGGACCGTCCGCAGACCGAATCCAGAAGGCCATTGGCCCTGATCCAGCCTGTGGACCTTAGTTTGTAGACCAGGTTTTCTGGCATAGCAGCAAAAGGATCCGAGATAAGCGTGCATGTGTATGGAATTTCATTAAGAGATTTTTAACATATTGAGCAATAAAATCCAAACTCTTTTATAGAAAGATAATGAAATGCAGTACATAAAAAGAAAATAATATAAAGAAAAGTATTGCAACGAATCCCCTTTTGTGTTAATTGTTTTTATTTTGGTGGTGATAGTGAGATGCCCTTGTTCCTAAACAGCAGAGATGTCTACTTGTACATAAACAATACTGAAATGAGATCAAACACTTTGAAAGAATGGCTTTATAATATTCTTGTATATTTCATCTACACCAAAAGCTACCTTTCAGAGGCTAATCTAAGCATTCACCATAGTGTTCTTGTTTACACAATGATGATATCACACAATTAATCAGTACTCTATTTGGGGTTTTGTTTGTTTATAATGCTATTAGCATTGCATTGGATAGTTTGCAGAAAGCAGATTGACTCCTTAATGCATTAAATCCATTGAAAAGATATTTCAGACTAAATTGCTCTGGCTTCTTATTTGTCATTGTATCATTTGTGAGAACTAAAAATCAATCATCCATTGTGCTTTTTTGCTATGCGGGGGGGGGGGAGCTCATAGTCACAGTGCAAGGGAATTTCATGAAGCTATAGAGAGAAAGCAACAATTGTAAGCACCTTCTAGTAAATACTGAATAAAATATGGATAATACTTTTCATGTGTTTTCATATAAACTCTTAAGCCTATAAAGAACACTTAGGGCAGGAGTGCCAGCTTGACTCTGTGACTGTGGGTGCCTGGGGCCTTGGGTGCCATGCAGTGTGCCATGCGGCCTTGGCATTGAAATTTGTGGGTGCCGGCCCCTTCATGGAGAATTTTGTGAGTGCTCAGGCAATGGCGGAGCTTCATGCTCCGGCACTGGGGGGGTGGAGAGCAGGCGGGGCTGGTGAAAGTCCTGGGGGCGGGGCACACACCTGCAGAGGTGTGACGTGCATCCTGGGGGCGTGGCGCCCAGCGTGGGCAGGGGGCAGCCGCAATGGCACCCCATCAGGATTGCGCTGCTGGGGGCAGTGCGTTTCCCCCCCCACTCCTCTTCCTCCACCATGTGCTCGGGCACCCTGGGCCTCAGGGATTTGGCACCTATGACTTAGGATGATATTCAATTGCAGCAGGAGACTTACACAACAGCCATTCTAGGACTTCCCGAGCCCTTACATTCGAGCCTGATCACTAAACTTATCCAGTGGAGTACTGTTAGTTGCCCCACATATTACAAAGACAAGACTGGCCTCAACCAGAAATCAAACAGTGTTGCTGGTCCCATGCTGTGGAACTTTTTTTCAGCAGAGATTCAGAGATCTCGTGAAGACTTCTTTATGCCTATGCAGCTAGGGTTGGTGATCATTAAGCTTGTTGAACTTCCACTTGCATAAACACAAATGATTTCTAGGAAACGTATTTCCAGGAAGTATGTTTAGCGTTTTGTAGCTTTAATAAAGTTTATCTGCAATAAGCTATGGAGGAACAATATTCCATACGAACTATTGCTGCAAGCTGCAGGAAACCCCTCTTTGCTGCCACTGTTTTGTCGAAAATAATCCCACACTTTAGTGTTTGTTTTCTTTGCTTAAGATATAACCTTTTACTTATCTCTCTCTCTCGTTTACTGCTGCCACCATACATTTAAATACTAGGTCAATTATGTGCCTCTGTTTACCCAACAGTAACTGTGGATAACTGTGGGACAAAAGTGGCTGAATTGCAACTAATCACCAAACTTAAAACCATGGAGAAACCTGGTCTGAACAAAGACATTGGGTTCTTATCTCATTATACATGACAAAGCTATCTTTAGCCATCTCACCCCTTGCCTTTCCCTGCAAGACTAATTGCAGCCGTTAAGAGTCGTCAGCAGCTTTTCCACACCTATCAGTGATCACCCATTCCCACCACCCTTCTGAGTAATACCCCTCCCCACTCCCTCTCTGTATTTAAGGGTTTGGTGACTTCCGTCTCAGTGTATCTGAAGAAGTGTGCATGCACATGAAAGCTCATACCAAGTACAAACTTAGTTGGTCTCTAAGGTGCTACTGGAAGGACTTTTTTATTTTATTTTGTGGGACAAAACAGCACAGTTTCTACTTTAATGGTATAACAAAGTAAATCATATTTTTTTCAAAATAATTTTTATAAACATGGATACTATGAACTTAGTAACAGTTTCTTTCACTCAGAATAGTTTCAAAATAAGGTTTCTGTTTCTTTAACCATTTTGCTCGAGTGATTCAGTTCCTCCCCCTTTTCAAACCTACAGCAATTTCCCCTAAGCAACCCGTACCCAGTTAACATTGATCAGCTAGGCACGGGGGGCTGTCCACAACCACCTCCCTCTGGAGTCTCCCCAGCTTCTTTCAGGAGTTCTGAAGTATTTACAAGGATCCAACAACCTCAGATGCTCAGCAATCTCACGGACCCTTGGCTTCAGAGCTGTCTTGGAGGTTTCCTCTTGGGACACACGCTCTTCTATGCAGACCCCTTAGCTCCAGCCAGTGATTTCAGTTCTTGGCTTCTCTCGGGAGTCCTTAGCCTCATGGTCCCCTGCCTGAATTCAGCTTCTTCCTTCAGTTGAATCTTCTGTCCTCTTCTGTGCACGCCGGCTCATTATTCACTGTGCTGTGAGAACTGCTCTTTATGCTATGTGGTAACTATAGCAAAAGGGACCCAGGTGGCGCTGTGGGTTAAACCACAGAGTCTAGGGCTTGCTGATCAGAAGGTTGGCGGTTCAAATCCCTGCCACGGTGTGAGCTCCTGTTCCCAGCTCCTGCCCACCTAGCAGTTCGAAAGCACATCAAAGTGCAAGTAGATAAATAGGGAGCGCTCCGGCAGGAAGGCAGACAGTGTTTCCGTGCACTGCTCTGGTTCGCCAGAAAGCAGCTTTGTCATGCTGGCCACATGACCCGGAAGCTGTCTGCGGACAAACGCCAGCTCCCTTGGCCTATAGAAGATGAGTGCTGCAACCCTAGCGTCGGACACGACTGGACCTAATGGTCAGGGGTCCCTTTACCTTTACCTAACTATAGCAAAGCTGTCCATGACATGTAGTGATGATGACTCTCCTGGGTCTAAGAAATAAGTTCGCTGGCAGGTCCAGCTCCAGGTTTGTGAGAGAGACTGCCATGGTGCCCTGCGGTGGGTCTTCAACTTGCTGTACAATCAGCTCAAAATAGTATTGCGTATCTTCATGCAGAGTGTGAGATTGTAAACTGGCTATTCCTGAAAATCCCATCATATTTTGTTCCATTCTAGCTGTTACGGCAAAGGAAGCATTAATACTTAATCAGATTTTATAAGCGGCAGAAAGGCTTGATAATTTTGCTTCAAACTATTCTAAATGGTAATCAGGTGTTAGATTTCTTTTCTCTGACCAGGAGGGACTAGCCATTGAGGCATAATTCCACTCCCCTCGAAGCTAGCATGGCCCATGATTTTGCTAAGGTTGCACCTATAAATTATCATTTATATGGCAAAATTGCTACATAAGGAGCTTTACAACGTGCTTCCGACAATCCTCAAAATGATCGTTTTATAGATGCAAAGGAAAAGACAATATTTTTGATAAGACCACCCAATTTCTTTCATCGAACTGCAATTAGAACTCATCATAATTGTAGTAAGTGTACAACATTTGATAGAACTTAGAGGTTTGTTTGATTTTTTTTAAAGTAGACCTCATAACTCCCTGTTTGTTTTTTTTAGGCACCATTACCTAGAGGCAGTTCCAGAATGCAGTCTGATTGAACTAATGTCCTTCCTTTACCCTGTGGACCAATTGAATCAATGCAGTAAGGAATCAAGTATGCTTAAATAAAATGCCCAGTGAAGGATGCTGAGCAATGAGAATGATGACCACTATTAACGTTTTGGTGAAGACTAAGAAAAGTAGTGACTAGGATAAATAACATGGGTAGTAAGGACAGAAAATATTCAAAATATAATGGCTGTTAGCTTTTAATGGACAGAAGTAATTAGTTCAGGAAATGGTATATAATTCCTTTTTTATTTTGTGTCACCCAGTTCCTGTTCTTTCTGTGTATTAATTGCATTAGCTACTGGCCTTAGCAGTACTAGATGTAAATATAAATACAATAATTTAATCCAATTCCTCCTTCCCCATGGAGCACCCGGTACCACCTTCCATGCTATTTTGGAATGTCCTTGACTTTGACCAGATTTGGAGGGGCACAAGGAACTGAAGCAGAAAGGAGGAATTAGCAAAAATTGCCTCTTTCCTATTAAACTTACTGGAGGTCTCTGCTGAATCAAAGCTATTACCATGAGTGGAGTGGCAGCACTGGATTCCAGCCCATTTTTTAAATCTAGTAGACTTTTTGCATAACTTACCTGCTACCAGTACATACAATATCACAACCTTGATAGAATCATAGAGTTGGAAAGGACCTCAAGGGTCATCAAGTCAACCTTCTGCAATGCAGGAATCTCAACTAAAGTATCAATGCATCATTCCACCAGATACAAATCTAGTAACAGTTATCTTGTTCAACCCATGTTTTACCAGCTCACACAAATATTATGCAGGACTTTGTCAAAAGCCTTACTGAAATCAAGATACACTATGTCCACAACATTCCCCTGATCCACCAAGCTTGTAACTCCATAAAAAGGGGGGCGGGGAGAAATTAATTTCATCTGCCATGTCTTGTTTTTAAGAAACTCATGCTGGGTCTTAATAATTCCTGTTGAGTCTTCAACAAGAGAAAATGCTAATTGAGGAATAACAGTCACATATAGTACCATTTCCAATGTAGTTCTATTTTTTCAAAGAAAATCTAACCACAGGGTAAAAAATAAGTGAAATGAAATATAGTGGAATAAGTCCTTTATGAAATTCACCCTGCAGACACACAAATGAAGTTCAAAGGGAGTGGCCCATTGGGCATATTCACAGCCAGCTGGGCGGGTTTTTTCTTTTCTTTTTAACATAGAAAGTTTTGTGGTTAATGTGAGTGTGCTACCACCAGGCTTATTTTACTGCTGACTCTGTATTTTACTGTAGACTGTTGTCTGAGTTTACTGAATTTTAAAACTGTTTTAATTATTGACTGCGGTCAGTTGGAAACAGCAAGCTTCACAGCTAAGGGGGGCTTTATCTAATTTCATCCCCATTTCTCTCTCCATTCCCTACACATTCCCTGACCCGTTCAGAAGGGTCCTCCAATCATCAGAGTTTTTAAAGGTTGACAGCACCGGTGACAGGAATAGGGCTTCTAACCAAGCTCATTATGCATAAATTTGTCTGGATCCAACCCAATGTATATAAAGGTGATCACTTATAGGAACCGTATTTTCGAGCAGGACTCCTTTGCCATTAACAGGTGTAAAACTGGTATATATAAAAACATGGTAGAAAAAGCTGCACTTGGTGGCCTTCAGCTAGTAATACAGCTTTTAATGGTACTGAGCTTTTACCAGAGAACAAGGCAGTGATTCTGGCAAATCATGGTTCTCATAAACCGTTCTTTACCATTATAGCTGAACTGGGACACACACACTTTCCCTCCTGGGTATGTGGTTGAAGTTTTCTGTGCATAGAAATTCACTTGAGCAAGATCGCTTTGAAAAACAAGAACCTATATTTTCCTTTATCAAAACATGGTTTACATGAATAAACATCATACTGTTTCAAGGGTTATTGGCTGTGCATGAAGTCACCCATATCTTAGTCATTTATTTTAAAACTGGTGTGATGTATTTATTTTTGTCCTGACAAATTAAAAAAGGGGGATTAAAAAGTTGTTCCTTTGTTTTTTTTCTGTTGTCTTGCATGTGCCATTTTTCAGTTTAAGATGAAAAGGCTTTTATATTTCTACAGAACATAGCAAAACCGTAACATAACTTTTAACATGTGGACTCTATAAAGTAATATATTCCAGAATACAGATGGTTAACCTTACTACACTGGGAACACATTACAGTATTGCTCAGTGCAGAAATTCTTTAGGCTCTGGTACCAGTGGGAGCTGTTTGAAACCTGCAGCTGAGAATACTGAACAGCAGCGATCCAGATGAGCTCTACAAGTTCTTCCCTTTTTACCAAATGTTTGCCAGCTAATCAAGTAGGGTATTTGGGGGTTTTTTAATTCAGTTTTCTGACAATATGAATTGATAATACAGGTGAAACTCGAAAAATTAGAATATCGTGGGAAAATTCCATTTAGGTAAGCAATTGTTTTGATTAGCTACTGGAGTCTAATATATGAGCTAGACTCATGACATGCAAAGCGAGATACGTCAAGCCTTTATTTGTTATAATTGCGATGATTATGGCGTACAGCTGATGAAAACCCCCAAGTTGAAATTGTTAATTTGGGGTTCTCATCAGCCATAATCATCACAATTATAACAAATAAAGGCTTGACATATCTCGCTTTGCATGTCATGAGTCTAGCTCATATATTAGTTTCACCTTTTAAGTTAATTACTGAAAGAAACGAACCTTTCCACGATATTCTAATTTTTCGAGTTTCGCCTGTGTATCATGTCTTATTTGCACATATGTCTGGAACGTCAAAGGGATGCTGAAAATACCTAGAAGGGCTTCAGCATTTTGCTGCCTATCAAAATAGTTTTAAGTAGAATCGCTACCTAATATTGCCAGAAGCAAGCTTAGGGGTTCCACTGCAGGTGTGCCATCTGAGGAGTAGCATGGGGACAGTCTCCTTGGCCCTCCCCACATCACTTTTGCTGCTTCCATAGTTCTCTATGCGATGGGGGGCTACATTTATTGCACCAGAAAGTCCACTCTACTCATGGGATGTCAAGTTTCTAAATTGCACGAGGAGTCAACATGATTAGGAAGGGCTTCCCACTGCAGACATACACAGAGGCCTGAGGGAGCAATGATGTTGACACAGCACAGGGAACAAAACCAGGGAGCACATCTGCACTTCCCCTCTTCTCATGTAAGGAGGTATGCCTGAAGAGAATTTAAGACTACAGTGGTACCTCCGGTTATGAATGGGATCCGTTCCAGAGGCCTGGCCGCATCCCCGAAACTTCGTAACTGGAGGCGCCATTCTGCGCACATGCGCGGTGCGATTGAGCGCTTCTGCGCATGCAATTGAGCCCTTCTGTCATGTGCGTGCAGCCAAACCTGGAAGTATACACTTTCCGGGTTTGCCGCGTTGCAACCTGTAGTTTACGTATCCAGAGGGATACATAAGCAGAAGGTACGGCTGTACCAAAATTCCTCAGGTCATGTGGGCGAGATGAGGGCATGTTCCTAGTTGCCCAGCGTTGCTGTTTTCTGAAGGATAACAGCACAGTATTGATGGTAATACAGTTTTCTGCTGTTTAAATCCTTGTTTCAAAGTTCATGGCAAATTGATTTCATAAGACAAGTGTTCTAACACCCACCCACCCACCCCTTACTCGAGATACCTCTAGAAACAACATTGAACAGAAGAAATGTTTCTTCTTACAACCAAGCAAACAGCAAGAACTCAGGAGGATACATCAGGTTGCGTCATAAAGTTGACATATCTTGTCACTTCTCCATTGCTCCCGAGAAATGATTGCTCTCTCACTTTGCACCTGTGGTTTGGGTTTTTGGCTTTTGATAGTCACTGTATAGATCATTTATCTACTTGCCTGGTATTTTCTTGAAGGCTTCCAAGAAACATACATTTTATTCCTGTGCCCCAGGAAGCAATAGTACTTTGTGCAATTATATTATTTCACTTGTCTTGCTTTGATGCATATGTGTATGTTGTTGTTGTTTTATCTGAGTGGCATGATGGTTTGAGCCATCTGGATGTTTTATTACAATATTCCTTGAAAAGTTCACTGCTGCTTATTCAGCTTTCACTGCAGTTTTGAGTTAATAGTTAGGCATTCAAGGTTTTGTATGGAAGTGCTACTATTAATAATACTTTCTGTGTGCACCCTTGAGATTCCATATCTCATCCTCCCTTCATGGGTAGTAACAGATAGTCAAGACAATGGATATGAGCTTGAAATCTAATCTATATCCCCAGAAACAAGGGCCCAGAATCAACACATTTACCGTTTCAGCATATGTTGAGAACCTTTCTCTTCACCTTGGTATTTTCTGACATGTGAGGCCAGGCACTATGGCTTTAATAATTTTTTGGTTATTGATTATTTTTGCACATTATGGGTTTTTAATTATACTGTATATTTGCATATTTATTGCTTTACATTTTATCATTGTGCACCATCTGGAAATGTGAGCATGGCGAGCAGCATATAAATATTTTAAAATATTACACAAATGGGAGGAATGAGGTAAAAGAATGAGATGGTAGCTTTTGGTGTGTATTACTTGCAGATGCACTCACAGTGACACCCTTCCCCCTCCCCCACCCACACACCTCCAGAGAGCAAGGCCTGAGCAAAGAAGGTGAACAAACTGGACAGGATGACATTCTTGGATTTTAAAAATTGGTCATAACTTTATTGATTTCAGATGTAGGTTGGATTTGGCTTAGGCATTGGGTGTATATCCTTCACAGCGCACGCACCCCCCCCCCCCGTTTATGACGCAACCTGATGTATCCCTCCTGAGTTCTTGCTGTTTGCTTGGTTATAAGAGGAAACATTTCTTCTGTCAATTTTGTTTCTAGAGGTATCTCGAGTAAGGGGTGGGAGGGTGGGTGTAGAACACTTGTCTTATGACAGGGTCGAACCCAGAATTAACAGGTCCTCCACAAACCACAAATCTACATGGATAACCCTCCCAACCGCTGAAGGAAGCTATATGGCCCACCTGCCACACACCTTGGCTTTGGACAGAGACTTCCTACTAGACCCCTATAACAGGGTAACCTGTTATCACACATTTCTGAGCTGGGGGTGATGCACCATGGACCCTGAGATCAGACAGACAGCTTTAATCAGGCCCCAAGCCCCACCCACTTGACCTGGCCAGATGGCCAAGATTCAAATAAACAGATGGGGGTGGGGAGAGATATCTGCCACTCCCCAGTGGGCAACCTAAGAGTTCCTCAACAGCCAACCCCCTAACCCAGGGGCATCAACAGCTGCCTACTCTGTGACAATTCTCACTGTAGGTAGCAGATACATTAAGCCCCCATTGAGGACAGTGTTGGAGATGGTACTGAGTCTGCAGGGGATTGGCAAAAGTTGCATCTCTCCCCTCCCGCACCAGCCAGCTTCTCCACCAGTGTGCATTCACCTTACTAGTGGTTCATTCCATCCTGCCCCTCTCTGTCCCTGGTAGGCAACAGGGATGTTGCCAAGTGACTGCTGCTGCCCCATGCTGCCATTTGCAGGGTTCCTCCACTAGATCGAATGCCTCCCATGGATGGAAAGATACAGGAACCCAACAGAGACTGTGAACAAGAAAGAGAAAAGATCAGGGGGTGTTTTCCTATTGCCAACATCGAGAAGCACACACTGATGCAGTTTTATTCAGCGAGCCATAATTTTAATCTGCTTTTAGCTACTGTGTTATTTAATTTTTTTTGTAGAAAGTCTACTTGAAAATTAGCTGGGAAATGCAATGATCTGGTTAGTAAACAATCATCCTTATCAGTTACTTTTTTTTAATTAAGAAGCAATGTCAGTTGAAGATAGCATCACAGAAGTATCAGCTCTTCCTTGTTTCAGAAATTCTAATGTTTGAGGCTGCTGGAGGCTTGTCGCTTAAGTAATTTGCATTAACCATGTCTAGGAACGAGGGCATTCTGCCCAGCAACATCTGCTGCCCCTACAAGAATTAAGGTGATAAAGAGAAAACCAGGAAATTACCAGTAACTTCAGCGGAACCCTGACTCATTCAGTAGACAACACACAAAACCTGAGACATAGACATGCATCAAAAGGAAGCCCAAAACAAGGATGTTCTGGGGAACCTAAGTAATACCATAGATCCAAAAAGACTTAGTAATTTACAGAAAGGGGGGGAGAGTTTAGGGAGCTGATTATATATTATAAAGGGAAAAGGCCTTTCACTTCCCCTGGTCTGGCCCTCACATCCTGTCCACCAGTAAGTGTGGCTAGCCTTGGCTGGCAATATGTACCTCACCCCTCCTCCAAAAATATCCCACCTAGAAATGTGACTGCTTCACCTACCAGAGACTGATCAGGGCTGATCAGGTACTTGAATTCTCCTGGAAACAAGTCATGGGACTCATTCAGAAAGTAGTAGTACTTGTTATCCATATACAATCAGTTTCCCAACTGGAACAATTTCCATTACCCTCTATCAAAATTGTATTGTTAAAATGGTTGCGTGCCTCCCTGAATCTCCAATGGGTTCCAAGCACTCACCCAGGGTTGTATTTCTGTTGGGCAATCAAGTCACAATACAGACCAGTGTCTTTAAGAAATATGGTTTATTGTACACATACTTTAGACCTGGGTCTACTTTGAAGAGAGTTCAGAGCATTGCATCTCCAGAGGGGCTGTTCTTCCCAGCAGTGCAGCACTGTCGTCCAGGCATCATTTCCGTGCTTCTATCCTAGTCTGCCAAGATGGCCTCTAAATTTTCAAAAGGACACAGTATTTACTGTGTGAAATCACACTTCCTGTAATCTCCCCCTCCCGGCTCTGTTTACCCAGAGCTCTTGCAGAGGGTCATTGATTGGCCATTGTCCAGCTATTACTCCCTGATGGACCTTCTCCCCAGGCAGTTTCCTGATTTATCCTGCCTTTTCAATCTAACACCTGACATTTCCCTTCAATATTGTAAATATTATCTAAATTCTACCCATTTATTGATTTCTAACATTCCCCAATTCTAGCAGTTATGGTTGTCCTTACACCTCCAAACTCTGTTACCCCCAGATCTGTTTAAAAAAAAAAAGTTAGACAGTACCAGAAAAGTGGTGCCAGAACTCACCATGAACACCTCCCTTGTTCTCTTACAATGGCAATGGTGCCCACCTGAAAGGTGCCGGAAATGAGTTCTGGTGAGTTCCTACTGTCTCTTCGCACTCATTTGCACTTGTATGCTGGAAGAAGGCAGCTGAACAGGGAATACCAGCAAGGAGGAAGAGCAAGACTAGAAGTCTCTGGGGTTGGCAGTGAAGCAGGAGTCCATTCTCTCCTCACAGTTCAGTCTGGAATCTGCAGCTTGGTGTCATCAGTCCATTCTAACAGCATGTCATGCTCCCACCACATTTTTTGCTGCATATTTAGACTCTGATTAGAGGTGGAAATACATGTTTTAAATAAATGAATACTGCAAATTTCTATTTATTAATTTCTGGTGATAACATTATGAGTTTTATTGTGCTTAATCGCTTTTAGGTATTTTTTAAAATGGTTTCGAAATGTTTTTAATAAGCTTTTATTTTATTTTAATTGTATTGCTATTGCTGAAGTGTTGTGATTAGCATCATTTCAACACTTTCTTTGAACTTCAATATGAGATGACGTTTTCTCTGTTTCTTTTTTTGCTTGTTTCAGGTCTCAGGGTGGAGAATTTGGAACTGAATCAAAATCTACACACTCAGGGTAAGGCTGATAATTTCTGTTACCATTTTTTTTGCTGCAGTGTGCTTAATAATCTAAAAAGATTAAATTCTAGTGAGGAGGTGCTCTACTCAGAGATGGATAACAGGCATGCTTTTGCTATTCGAAGTTATTTTGAGACAGCAGGAAGTGACCGTGGCATATATGTGGGCAGATGTTTCTGCAGTTTCAGTTTTAAGAAGCCCAATAAGCTGGTCCTTGTTTTCTATCTAGAATTGGTTGAACAAATCAGTGCTTTTTGACAGAGTGATCTGTTACCATGTTTGAGCTTCAGTAGGTAGGCTTGTTGGTCTGAAGCAGTCAAATAAATAAAAAAATTGTCCAGTAGCACCTTAGAGACCAGCTAAATTTGTTCTGCGTATAAGCTTTCATGTGCATGCACACTTCTTCAAGTTTGAGCTGTTATTGTAGATCCTGTATTTTTGCACCGGCTATGATCCAGAGAAACATATGACAAACTTTTTATAGTGAGCCAAAACTTAATGTCCATGGTGAAGTCTCTCTTTGAAGTTTAGGTTAAACTCTGGTTTTTGTTTGTAGTCCTATGGTTTGGGAAAGAGTGTGATTTCAAAGTAGATCTTGAAACATGCCTGAGAGCCAGTGTGGTGTAGTGGTTAAGAGTGGTAGACTCGTAATCTGGGGAACCGGGTTCGCGTCCCCGCTCCTCCACATGCAGCTGCTGGGTGACCTTGGGCTAGTCACACTTCTCTGAACTCTCAGTCCCACTCACCTCACAGAGTGTTTGTTGGGGGGAGGAAGGGAAGGAGAATGTTAGATGCTTTGAGACTCCTTCGGGTAGTGAAAAGCGGGATATCAAATCCAAACTCCTCCTCCTCCTCCTCCTCCTCCTTCGTCTTCCTTTTAAAATGGGAGATGTTCTGCTGAAATAAATTGCAGTTATAAACACAAAAAAGATTCATGGTAAGAGATTCCATGATGGAAAAGGAATAAAGCCTACCAGAAGTAGAACGTAAAATGTCTTTATCAAGCATTATCAAAATGGTTTTCAGCAACCAAACTTTAATACCATAGCTCCAGGAAGTAAAAATGGATGCGTTTTCACTAGGGGTATGTTGTTGGGGCTTGGAACTGTTTTATATCCTATGCATTCCAAATAAACAGGGGGGGGGGGGCTCTCAAAAAACCCACAGCTCTAAACCTATTGAGAATAGTGATTTTCAGATGATTCTGTACTGCATTTTTACATGGAAGTAAGTTTGTTTAACATAATTTACCTCACAATAAGTAGCAGGCTGCTGTGATTTAACAGCCAACAAAGTAACTGTGAAAGTTGAACTGATAACCTTAGCACTGTTTCCAGAATGTTCTGCGATGTTTAAGACTGTTCTATAGGATTATGGATAATAAACTCAAGTGCTTGTTTACACAAAGAGATGCTCTAGTTAGCATTCCACTGAGATCAAGCTTATAAGGTAACATCATTTGTATTACACAAATTAGCTGTCATGCACAGAACATTTGGGCAGACAACAAAAGCCCCAAAGAGCAGAAACCCAAGCCCAGGAGAACTAGCTTGTCAGCTCTGTTTTGTGGTTTTGTGATTGTGTGAAAACAGCAGTATCAAATGGATTCCAGGAAAAGTGATATGCCTCACCACCCCCTTCCACTGTAAAAATACAACCTCAACTGTTTAAAGCCAAGTATATGGTTCCAGTGAGAGCCAGTGTGGTGTAGTGGTTAAGAGCGGTAGACTCGTAATCTGGTGAACCGGGTTCGCGTCTCCGCTCCTCCACATGCAGCTGCTGGGTGACCTTGGGCTAGTCACACTTCTCTGAAGTTCTCAGCCCACTCAACTCCCAGAGTGTTTATTGTAGGGGAGGAAGGGAAAGGAGATTGTTAGCCACTTTGAGACTCCTTAATGGGAGTGAAAGGCGGGATATCAAGTCCAAATTCTTCTTCTTCTTCTTCTTCTTCTCTTCTTCTTCTTCTTCCTTTCTTCTTCTTCTTCTTCTTCTTCTTCTTCCATTCACTAAACACCTCTGAAGGGGGTTGCAAAACTAAGGTTTTCCCTAAACAACATATATGATTCATCTGGGGGAAATGGTTTGCTGTGCCCAGTTGTCCCTGAATGTACAAATCTTGCTTTCTTTTAATATGTATTTTTTACATACATTATGATGGGGAATATTATTGTTTGGGTTATTCAAGAAACCAGGAGCTTCCTCTGCATTCCCATCATTCTTGGTCTGCTCCTTGACCAGCAGCATTTGATTAACACCTTGGGATGAAACCATATTTTGTTAACCGTTCTGATGTTGTTGCATGCCACCGCAATCTCTGAGTAGTGTGAGATTCCAGGCGTTCCAGGCCCTTACCCAGGGTTCATGTTTTCCTTTTAGAATGAGGCACAGGTGGAGACTGTGATTATTTACACATGCATACAACCCTGAGCATACGACGGAGGGGTTCACACATTATCAACCCAAAAGGGTGTTGTTTCTCCCATATCCGCAACAGAAATCAAACATTGCTCTACAGCATTGCTCTCCCTCCCTCTCCAGCTTGCTGATTTGCTTCTAGATCGCATCACTGCCATATCCTCCAACTATCCCTATTTTAATGGGACATTCCCAGAATAACAGAAATCATCCCAGCTTCATCCCGGAATGTCCTGGGGTTGAGCTGGTGCTTGCAGCCAGCACTGATGCTCGCAGTGGTGTCATGCTCTCGCAAGGGCGCAACACCGAAAGACACATTTGTTTTGGTATTGTGCTCCCACACAACCCAACTGACTCACGCGGCAACAAAAGACACACTCTGATGTCCCGATTTTCATCAGGGGAATGTTGGAGGATATCCCCTGCTGCCTCTGCACCAAACTCTGCCTTTTTCTGTTGAGGGAAGGGCCCCACCCATTTGCTGTCTCACACCGAGCCTCTTAATGCCCTTTAATGGCTCATCACTCGCTATAACCTCGCCAGGAGGCTAGACTGGCTATTCCAAGAATTAGAAGCCTTGATAAATTTCATTCTTCCTGGATCCAGGTCTTAGAAGGGTCTGGCATGCAGCTTACTTCACTCCCCCCCCCAAAAAAAAAACACACCACACCCCATAACACCATATAACAGGGATAAGGAACTATGTGGCTCTCTGGATGGTGCCATCATTCCTGACCATTGGCCATACTGGCTGGGGCAGATGGAACTTGCTAACTAGCTTACTCAAGTTACAGGTTATGTAGCCGTGTTGGTCTGTGATAGTCAAAACAAAATAAAAAATTCCTTCCAGTAGCACCTTAGAGACAAACTAAGTATGTTCTTGGTGTGAGCTTTCGTGTCCATGCACGAAATTTCAGATTGCTGGCTTATGGGAGCCCTTGAGCAATGAAAGGAAACAAGCTGATGAACAAGCAAGTTGTTCTGTTTTGATTATGGAATATTGAAATGTAAGGATACTTGGAAATGAAATGGGAATGGGAATGTTTCCTATGAAAGCTACCCATGTGATGCTGTGCACATATATATTATATTATATTATAATATATATATATATATATATGATTTCCTTGGTTTACAAAGTGTATATAATGTCTCTCGTATTTTTCCATAAAACATTTTTACAGATCAATTTTAGTCGTTGAGACATTAGGGAGGGGGGGAAGGAAGTGGGTGGGAGGGTGGGGTGGGGAGATGATGCAGTTTTGAGTGAAAATCACCTATGTGTAATATCTCTTAGGAAATCCCACGAAAACTTTAGAAGGTGCACTTGTTTTCTGTAGTTACTCCAAACTGAGTTAGTGTCATAGGGTTCCTACCCCAGTCATGAAGATCTGCTTTCAAATGTAGGCGATGAAAAGGAAATCCTGCTTTTTTAAAACCAGAAGTACATGGCCTTCTGCAGTTTCATTATTTCAATGCTCAGAGTTCTCTCTTTATAATAAATGGTACATAGAATGACTGCATTAGGTTAATCCATAGATTATAGGATAGGGCTGAAATGAAAAGGTTTTGAAACTTTAATTTTATGTAGTCTAGGAAAGGAAAAGATGTTTAAATGGAACAAATCTAATTGAATTATATAAACTTTAAAGGGAAGTACTTGATAATGTCAGAAAGATTAGCTTCTTCTAGCATGGCATAAATGATGAGTCTGTGAAGCAAAAGACAGTCTCAGAAATTTGAATTCAAATAGGAAGGAGGAGTTCTTTGTGTAACCTGGCAAAAATGCAGGAAAGTCTTACAGGCACCATTGCTCAAGCGAGTCTAGGCTACACAGCAAAAGATGAAACAATACATATAGTTGGTGTATTATAGACCAGGAAGTGTTTAGGAGTCTTTCCAGAACTGCCAGTGGTGATTTGTGTTTTAATTTTTTTTTTATTTTTTTTTTTAAAAAAGCCTAATCAGTTGCATTAGAATTAGTGGTGAGAATAGAAGTATCAGTTGCAATTTTATAGGTTTGTAATGAAAACTTTTTGTGTTGCACTATCACATTGCATACATTCAAGTATTGACTAAACTTTTTTTATTATTTATTTTGGCCTACTGATGTGTTTGGTTAGTCATAAGTAAATCACACTGAATTCAATGGGACAAACTCCCAAGTAAATGTGCGCAGCCCTGCACCATCCTACTCAGGGCCATTCGCGTCCATTAAGGCGAACTAGGCAATTGCCTAGGGAGCCAAAATGGAGGGGGCGCTGGCCAGGATTGGGCGGGGGGGCGGGGCGGGCTAGCAGCAGCTTCTCCGCTACAGCAGAGAAATTGCTGCTTGCCTCTCCACCACCCCCCACCTCCCGCTAAAGCAGACTTTGGGGGGGGCGGGGGGCGCCAGAAGGTGGTCTCGCCTAGGGCGCAAGAAACCCTAGCACTGGTCCTGATCCCACTAGTATAGATCCAATGAATTTGTTGTTTCTGCTTAATAAGGTGTTACATGCTGTGAAGATGTAGATCTGTGTATCAGCAGTTTAAGCCGGGAATTCTGGTCTATTGGCTCTTTGAGGTTTCCTAATACTATATCTAATACAATTTTTGATGTTGTCCGATTCTATAGCTTCCCCCCAAAAAACTTGGTACCTTATCAAGCTGGCTGGCATATCCTGAAGTACTATACTACAGTTGTACCTTGGTTGTCAAATGCCCTGGTACTCAGTTTTGGTTCCTGAATGCCGCAAACCCGGAAGTAAGTGTTTCGGTTTGCGAACGTTTTTTAGACGCCAAACGTCCGTTTCGGCTGTTGGCATTATTTCTGCCACCAATCAGCCAATTGGAAGCCGTGCCTTGGTTTGCGAAGGTTTTGGAAGTCGAACAGACTCCATTTGACAACCAAGGTATGACTGTATATTATAATATATCACTCTTGGTATGATGTTATATAAATGTGTCTTCTAATTAAGTTTTCCTAGCCCCATATGTTTTTCTTTATCCTACACCAAATAAATACCATCATTGAATATATTTACTCAATAGTTCATTGAATCTAGAGTATTAAAAGGTAGGGAATAGTTGCTGTCCAAATTATCCAATTATACTGAGTTTTATTTATTTTTTAAAAAACAACCAATAGTGACAGAATGACTCTACACATTATATACTACAGTTGTTGTTGTTCAGTCATTCAGTCGTGTCCGACTCTTCGTGACCCCATGGACCAGAGCACACCAGGCACCCCTATCCTTCACTGCCTCCCGCAGTTTGGCCAAACTCATGTTAGTAGCTTCGAGAACACTGTCCAACCATCTCATCCTCTGTCGTGCCTTTCTCCTTGTGCCCTCCATCTTCCCAACATCAGGGTCTTTTTCAGGGAGTCTTCTCTTCTCATGAGGTGGAGCCTCAGCTTCAGGATCTGTCCTTCCAGTGAACACTCAGGGCTGATTTCCTTAAGAAAGGTTAGGTTTGATCTTCTTGCAGTCCATGGGACTCTCAAGAGTCTCCTCCAGCACCATAATTCAAAAGCATCAATTCTTCAGCGATCAGCCTTCTTTATGGTCCAGCCCTCACTTCCGTACATTACTACTGGGAAAACCATAGCTTTAACCATGGTTTATACTACATAGCTTTATACTACAGTTACCCTTCGTATAACCACTGGCTATACATTTTGATGCAAAATTATTAAATCAGTGCTTAGGTAATAGTGACAAATTTTCTAGAACGATACAAGATGTAGGAAAAGCATTAATATTACAAGTCCATTCTTCTACATTTCAATCTGTCTTTGTTCCCACTCTGAGAAATGCAGTTTGGAAGAAGGTGGAATGAGTGGGAAGGCGGCATTGGAATAAGCTCATTGTTAGTGATAGGGCTGGTCACCTCTTTGGTTCTGCCAGTCCATCACAAGCTGTGCAATGCATCATTTTTTCCCTTTTTGTACGTTGCACCTCCCACTCATAACCGCAAGGCTTGGGGTGATGAGAGAATATTGAGAACTTCTGGGATGTCGCTGCTAGCTGGGGTGGGTGGGTTGTTTGTAAAAAGACTGGCTCTGCTTTGCTGCCTAGTTCTCGCAAGAGATAATGATCTGGTTTAGAAGAATCGCCCAGAAGCAGTTGTAACAACTGGAGTTGGGGGCATAACTTCATCTTATTATGAAGTGAAGTGCATCTGAATCAAGTTTTGTGCAGCAACGGCAGAGCCGTAGCAAGGGGGGGTGTAGAGGGCGTTCCGAACCATGTTCCATAATGGAGGGGGTGACAAATTATCAAGGAACAATTACTGCCCTACTAGGGCGGTTCATAAATAACTTTTTTAAAAAATGCCTGCTCCAAAGGTCTTATCTTACTATACTAGGGATTATATAGCTATATATGAAATTTCACGCATATCGGTTAATATCTTGACCCTCCTCCACCAAAATAGCTGTTTACTTGGCTGTTTTCCTGTGTTGTGAAGGCTGAAATTTCAGTTCAGTGGAGCACTTAACTGTTCCCAACCCTAACCCTGTGGAAAGCCATCTAATTAGACTTTAATTTGATTTTGAGATGTTTTTAGGAGGTAATTTAATTATTGTTTGATTTTATACCAATGTTATGTATCTGATGTTAGCCACCCTGAGCCCGACTTCGGCTGGGGAGGGCGGGATATAAATAAAAGTTTATATTATTATTACTTGTTATTATTCCTTTGTAAGAAATATGAAATAACGCAAAACCATTTTTGCGGGGGGATCAGGGGGGGGGGTGACAAGAATTTTTTCACACGGGTACCACCTGACCTTCCTATGCCTCTGAGCAACGGTTTTGTCAACACAGCCCCTGTTAAAAAACCTGTCCTGTGGATTTGAGTAGTCGAGGAAAGAGACACACAGCTTTTGGCGCCCGAAAGGCGTCGAGGGGTGAAACAAAAGGATGGGAGGTGGGGTTTCCATATACTGAAGGTCTTTTTGGGGGTCAGAACCGGAAGGGGCCATTCCCGGATTCTGACGATGCTTGATACAGACATTAACTTATTAGCTCTGCACTGTACATAGTTTGCACAATAAAACTCTTAAAGGAAATTCAGAGTTTTGCCTGCTTACTCATGAGCAATCAACAGAGGACCTTACAGGTCTGTCCCAGCTTACAGAGCACAAGACAATCTTGCTCCATCCTCCATGTGAGAGCCCTTTAGATATCTGAAGACATCGAGCTGGGTCTTCTTTTCCCCTCCCCTTTTTGAAGATGGGGACAGCATTTGCCCACCTACAGTCCGCACGGACCTACCAACTTCAAGAAGAGGAATAAAGAGACTAAGGATTCTCATGTAGGCTAAGGGAAAGGGGACTGCCACACCCACCCACAATTCAGTGTTTCTTTCCACCCAATAAACTCAGCCAACATATTCACAGTAATCATTTGTTAAAGATATTGGTTCACTGCTGTTATTTTTAAGATGCATGTGTCCCATTTGTCACAGTGTTGGTGTTTTTGGTCTCAAGAGGCATCTGCAGTATATGAGATTGTGAAGTCTTCTGTCTCATCATCTCTATTGAATGAAAACTTTTGTGCTTAGATAAGAATTATTTTTATCATGGCAGGGCTCTGCTTGCTTATGTGTGTTTTTTATAAAACAATAAAAAGGACAGTTAAAAAACATAGGCTGGATGAGAGAGAGAAATAACCTAGAATTCCCAGAGGACTCATTGTAATAACTGAGCACAAAGAACACCCTTCGCTGTAGTTTTAATTTATATTTTAAATGTAGTAAAACTTTGGAAATAGATTGGTGTTGGGCTTTTCTTATTAATGTGAGATTATAATTTCTGGCATAATAGTGAGTAAAATTTTACTTGCAGTAAGCTCGCAATTTAAGCAGAGGTTACATTCCAGTGATCACACCTAAAGCCAAAATTGTGTATAGTCAAAAGTTCATTGGGTTCGATTGTGGGCAGGATTGCCAAAGTCAGTTTTGCCATTATTTTGCATTTCATTTCCCACAGACCTTGCCTTTTTCTTTTTCTCCTCTGCATCCATGTGGACACACCCACAACCACAAGCACATGCAAACTTAGAACAATTTTACATGTTCCTGAGCATCTGTGCACTGATAAACCTCAATAAATAATTGTTTGAGGAGCACACCATACATTGAACCTTTCTGATCAGTTCCCACTTGAATATTTTACCAAGTTCATTCTCACCAAGACCAGCTGTTTCCCAACCACGATCCACTCCTGCCCACTACTGGAGTTCCACTCTCCTCTATGGTAGGAGAAAGTGTGTAGATGAACTGTGGAATTTGCTGCCACAAGGCGATGTTGCGGCCACAACTTAGTTAGCTTTCAAGGGGAATTAGACAAAGTCATGGAGGACAAAGCTGGGTACTAGTCATCATTATGGCTTTATTTTACCTCTGGGATCTGCCTCTACTGTAATTAATAGTTGCTGGGAAACATGAGTGAGAAAGTGTGATAATGTTCACTTCCTGATAATAGGTGTCCCACAAAAATCTGAGTGGTCACTGTGATAGCAGAATAGCCTTTGATATGATGCAATTGGACTTATGTTCTTGGGTCACCCATCCTTCAACCAAGCAGACCTGCCAGCCAGGCACTAAGAGAAATGCCTTTCTTCATTAGAGAGAGAAGATGCCACCAAGACCTATTTTAGCCTCCAAAGGCATTGTATTTCAACTACTCTCTCTTCCCTTTGGCAGCACAACTTATTTTCACACACATACACCCTGCCCATTCTTGGTTCTTATTCCAAATCAAAGTAGATCAGGGGCCAGTTTGGCCCTAATGATTCTGAAGTTAAACAACCCAAGGCATCTCTCCTCCCCCTCCCCAGGAAACTTACTCAATGATTAGCTATGATAGACTGAGGGACCACTGAAGAGGGTGACCAATTTTTGCTAGGGAGGGTTTGGGTTTGAGGATGGGGTGGCATATGCATGGGGTGTTTTTGTTATGGAAAATTACAGAAGTAAGGAACAAATCAGCATGGAGCTTGCTCGGTCAAATGGTGAAACATAACCTTTAAATATGACAGGCAAAAATATTACCTTGAAGATACTATCTTTGATAGTCTTCCTACTCCATTCAACCGTGCATGAAATATTATGCATCTACTTTTCTAGGTTTACTACAATGCTAATGAAATGTATTAGCATCACAGCTGGGATCAGAGAGCTCTTTTGGGGGAAAACCTTGTGGCTCCAAGTTTGCAATTTGCTTTCTGTTCTTTCCGCACCAAGTTTCATTCATCAGAAGCTTTATTTTCTGCAGCTTTAAATCAAGAAAAGTTAAAGCAATAAATACGCTTCATAAGAAATGGCATCTTTCTTATTTTTAATATTGGTAGGTGGGCCTTGGTTCTGAAATGATGGTGTGATACAGCACTCCTTCATGCATTAACGCAGCAGTGTAGGAACCATTCTTCCATGGTTTCATTTCACTCCATCACAAAGTGTTTTGAACTTGGAACAGCCACCTGGGCTGATTCAATCATGAACATCTTCCCAGCTGTTATGAGTTTGTGGTTGCCAGGCATCCTCTAAACTCCTGGACCTAGTAAGTGTTAGAATTTAATCAAGTTTTCTGAACCCCTGGATCCAGCAAGGGTTAAAATATAAGTCAGCCTAGCTTCCTCATGAGGCTATTAAGAGAACAAAGGAAAGGTGATGAGCCATTAAGAAAGCAATGGAAAGGGGGCTCTGTGCCAGAGGGCAAATTGGTGGGGGCCCTCCCCAGATCTTAGTGAGTTAGAAGGACAACAGCCAGAGTTGTCACCAATTGTGTCAGTCCATCAGTGGCAGATGTTGAGGGCCAGCTGGTGAACTGAGCAAAGGGACATCTCTGTTCAATCAAACCACCCCCACCCCCACAGCCTGGCATAAGAGGTGCTTAGATTGCTCTGTGAGGGTGCAATTCTAATGGCACTTTCCTAAGAACAAGCCCCATTGAATTCAATAGAATTTTCCCCTAGGTAGACATGCTCAGAATTGCCCTGGAGGGAGATCAGTGCATTATTTTATCAAAGCCTTAAAATAGCACTGTAAATCTGTTTACAACCTTTTTTTAACCCTTTACAAATAGCAGTTGACTTGCTGGAGAAAGCTCTGGTTGGCCTATCACCCACTTTAAAAAAGAAAGAAAAGGGTTTATTTACAAAAATTCAAAGACTACCAAATATTCATTAAATCACACTTTAATCACATAGTAAGTTATATATCGTTAAGCAAATATTATAAAAAATATACAGTCATATCTCGGTTGTGAACGGGATCTGTTCCAGAGCCCCGTTCGCAACATGAGCAGCGCACAACCTGAAGTGTCGCGTCTGTGCATGTGCGCGACACGATTCGGCGCTTCTGCGCATGCACGAACCGCTGAACCCGGAAGTAACCCATTCCGGTAGTTCCGTGTTTGGCGTGTTCGTAACCCGTGACGAACGCAACACGCAACATTCGTATCCAGAGGCATGACTGTATCAAGGTGTTTTCTAAGTTCAGACAAAACTCCAAAAAGGTATTTTGTATTCGATTAGCAAAAGCTTCCCATTTCCAAATTTGGGGGTGTTTTTTATATCCTTTTGATTCTAACATTTGGCAGCATTGCCATTTTAATACTTTTTTTAGTTCCATTGACTAGCAGGCTGATCATTTGGTGACATATTAGTATTCCCCCCCCCCCAGCTGATACCCTTTAAAATTATTACCTGATGATAGCCAAGCTTTTTTAAACATGCAGAAATAATTAGTAATGGGCATTCTAATGGAAGTCACACCAATAGATTATTAACAATTGTTCTCAGACTGATTTCATGACATGCCTTTGACCTTCCTGAGCAATTCACAGCAATCCCTCTAACAATCTTTCTCGTTCTTGTCAACTTTCAGAAAAAGGAATTCTACTAAGCAATTACTTTATATTCAAAGGCCATGTCAATATCTGCTTATCATAAGCTCAGAGTGACTCACATTTACAAAGGATGTAGAATAGAAAAATGGAAATTAAATGCTAAAGTTAAATTATTACTTTCATCCAAATTCCATTGTTCTTATTAAATACCTGAAACATAAATGATTTAAAATGCATCTGAGCTGAAACCTTTCTGTTTACTTATTCAAAGGCTTTGGTAACTTTGCTGAGAAGGACACATTTGGATTGCTTCTCAAGACCATGAGGGTATTTGCAAAGGACAGTTCATGATGGCTCTCTCCTCAGAAGAACAAGGGTAATGAGGAGAGCATGTGTCCTTGGTTAGCTCTCTCATCCTTTCTCCTTGCATGGGAATCCAGTTTCACAGCAGAGAAGAGCAGGCCTACCTGTTTCTGGTGCATTAAACAAAAACAAAAAGTTAAAGAACCCATGGATGGTTATGTCCAGCAGGGCCGGTGCTAGGGTTTTTTGCGCCCTAGGCAGATCACCTTCTGGTGCCCCCCCCATCATATTTCAAACACAGATGACTCTTGAGAAGCCCAGACTCAGTTTGGTGGCTTCCTGTGAGGCGGCCAGGACCGCTTGCTCTGCGGAGAAGGGCAGGGGGGTGAAGGGGGGCTGCCCTGCAGGGGTGTCGAGGGGAAACCCCCCCGCGCCCTCTGCTGGCCAATGGCTGCCTGGCCTCGCCGGAGGCAGCCGATCCCGTGGGTCCCTGCAGCCTCGTGCCCCCTCCCCGCCCCTGGAGACAGAAAGGGCCCCGAGGGGCCTCCGCTGCAAGGTGGCACCTACCGAGGGCCTCCCAGAAGCACCCAGCCTTGAAGCCTCTGCAATGAGGGAATCGCCAGAAGGCCCTCAGAGCTGGATCTCAGTGTCCGGGCTGAACAATCGGGGTAGAGATGCTCCTTCAGGTCTATGGGGCTAAGGCCATTAAGGGCATTAAATAGGGGTCAGCAAACCTTTTTAGCAGGGGGCTGGTCCACTGTCCCTCAGACCTTGTGGGAGGCCGGACTAAAAAAATTTTTTTAAAAAATGAACGAATTCCTATGCCCCACAAATAACCCAGAGATGTTTTAAATAAAGGCACACATTCTACTCATGTAAAAACATACTGATTCCTGGACCATCTGTGGGCCAGATTTAGAAGATGATGGGCCGGATCCAGCCCCCTGGCCTTAGTTTGCCTTCCCATGGCTTTAAAGGTCAGCACTTTGAACGGGTCATTTGGATATGAAAATGAAGCTGGTGGAGACAGATTATTCATCTCACCTCATAAAGCATGGATTCATGGACTGTTAATGCTTCAGTTCACTGCAGATCAATTCACTAATAGACAGTTGGGAGAGGGAGGCCCACCCATTTGCACTCTGGCACAGAGCTACTTCCTTTGTTTTCTTAACAATGCATAATTAGTGCGCCATTACCAGGCTGGTCTGGCTATTCCAGCAATTGAATCCATGCTGGATCCAGGAACTAGAAGGATGTCTAGGCATGCAGCCCAGCCAGCCAGCCAGCCCACAAGCACATATCACATATCACTAGGTTTCAATTGAGCTTTCTGCCAAGTAATTCTGTTATAGTTGCAGATTTGATATTAATCAAATTGTAACCTTCATTTAATTCAAGTTTTGTCACTTAGTTCCTATATCGTGTCCTCCCTAATAGAGGGCACATGTTGCAGTGAGACCTGGAGACTGACCTCCTGGTTGGGGGTGGGTCCATTGGTTAGCCACAACACACCCGATTGGTAGGTCCCTCGTCGCTGGGTTTAATCTGGCCAATGGGGTGCAGTCTAAATGGATCGAGGGACCTATATATACCCAGAGCTTTCTCTTTCGGCTCATGCATCGGAACACCCGTCCAACTCTCCCTAATTTTAGGGCATTTTGCAATTGACCTTGCTATGCCATTGTGTGTTGTTGGGACAGGGGCACGGCAGGAATTTTCCCCACTTGTCTGATTGGTTGTAGCCATTTGGGTTTCATCTGCCACGTAGAAATTCATCACAACTTGTAAGATTGCAGATAGGCACTAGTTCATGTGATAGGGATGGGTGATCGGTCTCACTATCCCTATGTGAAGGGTATTCTGCTAAAGGAATCCAGGGACTCAACTTGGTTTGGTCAACCCCCAAGAGAGGGTTGTGCCCGTGCAGTCCAGGTGAGCATCTGGGGAGTGAACAGAGTCTGTTCCCGGTCTTTTCACCTACCTCAGGTGTTCACCCTTGGCTGACCTATGATAGAGCTCTGGGTCAGCGCTACCTGTAAGGGTGCAGGGAGCTAGTCGAACCAGAGCCTATGCAACCACTCACTTTTCTGTAATCAATAAAGTTGTGGCCTAAATTCTGACAAAAAAAAACCAAAACTAAAATTTGAGTCAAATGTGTCTTTATTTAGGGGGAGGTCTCTGCGTTTGAACACGCAATTCTGTTATAGTTGAAGATTTGATATTAATCAAATTGTAACCTTCGTTTAATTCAAGTTTTGTCACTCAGTTCCTATAATATCCATGCTGTAAATCTGTAACTGGATTATGGAAAATTAAGTGAGGCCCCACTTTTCCAAAGGCAACAGAATGCATATGAATCATTAAGTGTGTGTTTTTGTGTGTGTTTGGGGCACTGTCTGTTTCCTCATAGCTTAATATGTTAAGTATAATTAATTTTGTACTGCAAAATCATTCTGCTTCTCTGATGCTGATTTTTATCAGCCATTATAAATATTTGTACCTCATCTGAAACTTTTCCTCATTTAGCAGATTGTGGTTATGCTGACATATCATCAAGATAAGACTTCTCTTGATTTAACTTCTTGATAAGAAGATATTGCAGTAAACTGTATTGAGGAACGAATTTGAAAACACAGTTAAGCTTGCAAAAACCCTTTAAACAGAATGTCTGCAATTCTGGAGGTAATAAAATGGATTAGATTTCATTGTGTAGCTGAACAGAATACAGTATCTAATATGTCAGCCTTACACGACAGATTATTAATACACTGCACTGTTATCAGTAGATACTAATCTGCAGTGATGGCCATGAACTTGAAACTACTCTGTTTCCCCCTAAGTATCCTTGGCTTCTAAATCACGTTTGTTCTTTCAATACAAATGATTTTCTGCACCACAAAGAGCAGCATGTATATCTGTTATGCCATACAATTGATGACCTTCAGGTTGTTAAGTAATATATTTGCGTTAAACAGTAGGCCGTAAATTGCCACACAAATTAATCTTCTTCATTCTGCTTCCTGCCAAGGTTGTCTGTGCTTACAGTATTTGGGAATGTTGCAAATCAATATAGCTGTGCCCATTGAATTTTATCAGCATCGGAGAACCACTGCTTTACGGGCCAAACCAGATCTGCCAGGCTACCCAGTTTGGCCCACAAAGCCATTTTTGGCTGTAGACGGCCACCTCTCACTCACTACCATCAAATTTGCTGCCAATGAGTGTGGTGGAGTCTCCTTCTTTGAGGTCTTTAAGCGGAGGCTTGACAGCCATCTGTCAAATGTTTTGATGGTGTTTCCTGCTTGGCAGGGGGATGGACTAGATGGCCCTTATGGTCTCTTCCAACTCTAGGATTCTATGATTCTATGTCAGGTGTGGGGCAGGTAAAGCCACAAGGAACAGCCATGAATGCATGATTTAGAGTGTGCCCCATTCCCCCCCCTTGCAGTAGGACTTATGGTTGGTGCTGTTAAAATTTGGTGCAGGAAAAGGTTCCACTTTGGGGTTATAAATAAATGTGTTCCAGAATTATTATTAGGCCAGGGGGTCAGGAACCTGTTGCCTTCCAGATTTTGTTGGAGATTAATTCCCATCATCCTTATCTGCCACAGCTAGTGGCCAGGGGTTATGTGAATTGTACTAAGCAAACCATCTTTCAAGGTCCCAGCAAAATTATTCATTGACAATGCGATCTTGTACACGCCTAGTCAGACAATGTGTTTACCTGGGAATTTCTCCCAGGTAAGCAGGTATATGATTGCAGCTTTAGTGTCATTTTCTGAAAGCATTTTTGTGGAGAGAAATGGACCTGTCATGTTCTACCTAATGGGCTCCTTCGAAGAATTGTTATCTGTGCTCCATCACTGCATGGGTTTAGCATGAGAGGAAGAGTGCTCACTTTCACGTATGTTTGTAAAACTACCTCTCAGTGAATGTAGGCAGAAAAGCTTAGTACAAAGATCAGCAATCTATGGGCCCTAGGACATTTTCCGACATAGGGTTCCTCTCCAGTTAATGCTTTTCTTAATTGGAACAGTTGACTGAATGTGTGACTTGCAGCTTTTTATCATATGAAGAGTTCAGTATTTGGTTTAGTTAGTATCAAGAAAATATGGACACCCTTGGGCCTATTCTATAAACAACAGCAAAAAGTGGATCATTTCTTTTCTAATTTAAGGCACATTCCCCTTGGCTCAATAGCTACCGAATTCTTTATTTAATCATGCTGAATTTCCTAGAATTGCTTGCGGACATCTCTCCCCCTCCACTGCTCTGCTCCGGAATGAGACATATAGTCTACAGTAAGTAACTAAAGCAAAATCAGAAATCAAAGACAAAACAGCTGAGCCATGATGCCGGTTATATCTCTGAATATAGTCATTTATTTATTTATTATTTATAGTTTATTTTGGTTACTTGAACTGTGTTTGAAGAAAGCCTTCTGGTTGGCTGTCATTCTTTTTGTGGCTAGATTCTGTCTCTGCATATGCTCTCCTATATAAATTGTTTTTGCTTAACTGGATTTCTGTCTCTGTGTTCTTAACCTGAGAAAGTTACAGGTAGGTAGCCGTGTTGGTCTGCCATA
This sequence comes from Lacerta agilis, assembly GCF_009819535.1. NCBI lineage: Eukaryota > Metazoa > Chordata > Lepidosauria > Squamata > Lacertidae > Lacerta > Lacerta agilis. The sequence goes on along the minus strand of NC_046327.1, from coordinate 8,835,976 downwards.
GTCAAAAAAAAATAAATAAATAAAAAATAAAAAAAATCCTTCCAGTGCACCTTAGAAGAATCCAGTATCTGAAGAAGTGTGCATGCACATGAAAGCTCATACCAAGAACAAACTTAGTTGGTCTCTAAGGTACTACTGGAAGGAATTTTTGTTTGTTGTTTGTTTTAACCTGAGAAAGTTATTCCAGTTTACTGGGTTGCAAGAAATTGCTGGTTCAGCATACAATGACACAGTAAGGGCTTTCATACTCAGACAAAATTGGGATACTATTGATAAATCCAATGAGGAAAACTGGCACAGATTCCCATCACGTGTCATTCCAAGGAAAAATAGTAATCAGTTTCGCATAGGTAGCGGCAAATCTTCACGGTCACCACTGCAATTTCCCCTAGAAGAAGGTGAATCCCACTATCCAGGCAGGCTGCTCAGGACTTCTACTTTCATTTGGAGAGGAACAATGATTTTTGGATTCCAGGTCCATAGTGCTCTGAAGAGTTTCAGTGTGCCTTTAGATATTTTTGTTGCATCTAGATTTGGTGTCCTTCCTATTCCTGGATTTAAAAAAATGCAACGTAAGAACCATTCTTCTCCCCAGTGGGCAACCCTGTCATCCTCTAATGGGGTGGGAGAACCATAGCACTTGGAAATTATTTTTTTGTGGTCATGTTTATATTGCTTTTCTTCTTCTTCAGAGCAGGAGCTATTGTTTCAATAGAATATCGTTCATTTGCATCTCTACTACCATCATTCAGATTACAGTAGCCAATTGACTTGTGACTTTTTCACTTGCTCACCCTTTGTTTTCTTGAGTGTTGGTTGCTGAAAATTATAGCAGTGTGGGAATGCTACTCAGCAAGCACACTATGGTGGGAATTTCAGGTGAGATACCTACACAGTAGAAGTTGCTTCCAGTACCAGTCACCACATGGAAGCAAAGAAAGGTTCAGCTAGTTTACTGTTGCAGAAGATAAGGCTCAGTTAAACAGTTCTGGACATACAGTGGTGCCCGCTAGACGAATGCTAGACAAAAACTCACTAGACGAACGACATTCGCTAGCGGAAGGCTGCCCTGCAAGACGAAAAAGTCAATGGGGCTGCCTCGCAAGACGTAAAAAAATGTTTTTCAGCGCGAAAACCTCCGCACTGCATTGCCGCTTCGCTAGACGAAAAATCCGCTCTACGAAGACACTCGTAGAACGAATTATTTTTGTCTAGCGGGCACCACTGTAGATAGATACAGCTTGTAGGCCTTTACAGTTACATTGGTACCTCGGTTTACGAACTTAATCTGTTCCGGAAGTCCGTTCTTAAACCGAAACAGTTATTAAACCGAAGCGCGCTTTCCCTCATGAGGCCTGCCGCCGATGCCCTTCCACCATTTGGATTCCGTTCTAAGACCAAGGTAAAGTTATCAAACGGTACGCTACTTCCAGTTTTGCGGAGTTCATAAACCAAATTGTTAGTAAACAGACTGTTCTTAAACGAGGTACCACTGTACAGATATCTACATATGTTCAAGGTATTTGTTGCTCTAAATAACTTTAGCAATTCAAGATACAGTGGACCCTTCGGATACAAACTTAATTTGTCCCGGGGGTCCATACTTACCCGAAGAAGTGTACATTCCAGGTTTACCGTGTTCGTAACTCGAAATTACGTTACCTGAAGGCAACGTAACCCGAGGTACCACTGTGTAACGCTGGGCAACTAACAGACTCAGGCTGACTCAGACAACTGAATTAGCTGGCATACATTACTCACAGATAGAGTAGGGGCACTGGGTTGTAACCATAGCAACTGGCTTGGCTGACCATAAACCTGCAAGTAGCTCATCCACGGGGTGATTTACGGTCATGAAGGAAACCAACCCCTCCTCATGTTCACTTACTCCCAACATACTAGTGGGCTCTCCATAAGTGCTTCTGTTTACTTCATATTTTTATATCCCACACCATTCACAATGACAATCGCATTAATTCCACCTAATGCTAACGTCAATTAAGAAGATACCTCAAGGTCTAAACTCCCCTCTTTTTTGGAAATCTGCAGAAGCATTTGGTTACTGTAGTTCAACTCACTAGCTGCTATACCTCAAAAAAAAGCATTCACTCCCTGCAGGCGGGCTGTGCTACCTGCACTTTCCCCAAAGAGTTTGGCTGGAGAATAACAGCTGATGCACCAGTGCGCTATATCCACAAGGACAGCTAGCAGCGTCTCCTTAGGGATGAGGTGACTCAGAGCACTTCAAGCTTCCTGACATATCTTTCCCCATCCAGATCTGCCTACTTTAGAGACTTTTAACAACCGGTTCAGCCTGATAGAGGAAGGCTTGCGGGTATCCTACTACCAACTTTATCCTCCAGGGAGGTTGACATCATCACTGACCCCAAGTGAATAGAGATCAAAGCACAGAGCTTTCACTCCAATGTATACCTTTGGGAAGGGAGAAAGTTATGCACAACTGGAAGCACATGTTCAAATACTATAAAATATTGTAGCATGGATATAGCTTTATGAGTTCCTTCAGTCACACAGTATAAATGAGTTGCTTCATTATTGTCATTGCTATATTCCTTAAATCTTCTATCCCTCCCCACAAAAAGGTGGTAATTTTACAGGCTCAAGATGGGTGCAATGTAGGAATATGCAGATGGATCGTATTGGGATCGAACCTGTGACCTTGATGTTATTAGCACCACACTTTAACCAAAGGGTTCCTCATGCAATCCACTGATCACGGAATAGTATGTAATGTTATTGGGGTAAAAATGGACAATTCTACAATAATTCTAGAAGACGAGAAAGAAACCAGGAGGTGTAGAGGTCAAGTTAAACATATAAGTTTAGCATAAGTTCTAAATTTTGTCTGAAGCCGTTTTGTCTGAAACAAGTATCACAGCAGTGGCAGGCATGCCTGAGAGTTCCTTATGGGTGTGAACAATATAATTATGTCCACCCAAACACGTTAGTCGTGCCCTACTGCGCAAACACGTTTTGCTTGACAATGTAATCCTGGAGTGAATGGCCATTGTGTCACTTCCGGTGAAAAATGGAAGGTGGAGGCAATAATGTTGTCTTGACCATGGGTTTTTTTCTACTCAGTGCTGCCATTTTCTTTGCTATTTCACTCAATTGAACCTACTCTTAATTGGATGTACAGTAATTTCATGTTTGTTAATTGCTAATGTTTTCTTTTTTCCTGATTTATCTTCAGCTTTTTATATGATTGGTCATCTCATTCTTCTCTTTTTTTCCTCTGGAGTTTGTTGAGCTTTACATTCTTGGCTTCATATCTATCTGAACATAACTTGTGTGTCTTTTAATGACAGTTATTATTTTTTCCCCACTGAAGTTTTTCTAGCATGTCTCTCAGGCTCCTGTCCATTTTCTCTTATCCACCGTTCTCTTGCTCCTATTATCCATTCTCTTAACATTCACTCTGACATTTGTATTGACAAGCTTCATATCTTTTTCTATTTCAGATTTATCATCATCTTTCCTTTCTAATATCTCTCTTTGTCTTGCTGCTATTTCTGACTGCATACCTTCTCATTATCTAAGGAAGTTTTTTTCATATCAAAAAACTTCCTCCTTTCTTTTCTGTCTCTTTGGGTCATTGTATTCTCCCTCTTCTCAAATTTGCGGGAACCCTCTTTGACCTCCTCTCTTCCGTTTCTTCTTTTGTTCAGGCTACTGCAAAAACTTGTTGTTCCCAACTTTTAAATATTGCTAACATTCACTATTTTTGTACTGCTTTGAAAACACCGATTCTTTCTCTTACTCTTTCACAGCGTGACTGCTGCAATTCTCTCCTTCCTGGTCTACCTCTTTGTCAACTTCAATTCTCTTCCTCCCCTGCCTTGTTTTAACTCTGCTGCTCATTTAATTTTGCCTACAAAAGGTTACACTCACTTCATTGGTTTCCATTTCCTTATCAGACCCAGTTCAAGCTACTTTGTTCCAGTTTTCAATCCACTCTTTGGCCTCTCTGACTTTTCTTATTGCCTCTCAGGAAACTATATTTTAAATGCTGCTTTTGAATTATCTAGTCTGTGGCCCTGTCCTTGTCACCAGCAGTTCTCTCCCACAGAAATGAGTTCCGTAGGGCGATTGATTCTTTTACTGATTCCCTCCCTTCTTTTCCTGTTGAGAACCAAGGAGGGGAAAAAATAACAAGCTAAGATTCATAATGAAGCAGAGGGGCAAGTGGCAGGGGCGACTCTGGCCACCCAACCTATTTTGGTCAGCCAATCCTGAGCCAATTGGAACCAGGCATATTTCCTGTGGGTATTCATCTTTCAGAGTATGGAGAGAGTAATTTCCCCGCAGAACACTTTGTAGAAGGAGCAAGATAACCAGCCTTGTAGCAGTAGGAATGTTTTAAATTTTTTCTCCCTGTTAAAGTGCAACTTATTTATTTGTGTGCATGAGAGGCGGGAGAGAGAAGCTGAGTGCCTATGTGTGTTGCTCCTGCAGCATCTTCACTCCTCTCTGCTTACTCAAAAATCATAGTTAAAGTGGTTTCCATGCTGCCCCGTTTAAAGCGCATGCATTTTGTCTGACTCATAATAAATACGTGCAGTGCCTGTATGTTAAAGTGTATATTCTTGGGAAATGGTTAATGCTTTAAACTACATATTCATTTGTTTTGGCCTTAATTTACAGCTTTAACTGTTTTGTTTTGCACAGGAGATTTGCAGAGAACTGCTTTGGTTCTACTCATGTGGCCATGCTGGTCCTGTCTCTATGACCTTATTGGCCTCAGGCTGCTCCTCTAGGTCCAGGGGCTACCAGTTACCACTGAGTATTGGGCTTGCCAATTGGGAGGTCGGTGGTTCGAATCCCATTGCTCTGTCCCAGCTCCTGCCAACCTAGCAGTTCAAAAGCACGCCAGTGTAAGTAGATAAATAGGTACCACTGTGGTGGGAAAGTAAACGGTGTTTCTGTGCGCTCTGGCTTTTGTCATGGTGTCCCGTTGCACCAGAAGTGGTTTAGTTTTGCTGGCCACATGACTCAGAAAGCTGTCTGAGGACAAATGGCTGTTCCCTCAGCCTGAAAGCTTGATCTGTGCCCACCTCATAGTCACCTTTGACTGGACTTAACGGTCCAGGAGTACTTTACTTTTACCTTTTACTGGGCTAACTCCTAACTCCTGATCCATTCTAGAAGGGTTGGAATAAGGTGGAAGCATCCCTCCACTGGATTCCACTGGTGTGTGTGTGTGTGTGTGTGTGTGTGTGTGTTAATGGCGCACAGATGCTTGTTGCACCTGCCACATGCACACCACCACCCTGGAATATGATGGGTAGTGTACAAACACCTTAACAACTCTTGCCCCCCACTCAGTTTCTAGTTGGCTAAAACTCAAATTTCTTCTAGTCCATGCCTCCATACATCAATGCAAGTGTTTTAACAATATTTTAAAATGTACATCTACTGAGCCTAATCTTAGCCATGGTGTTGTAGTGGTTAGAGTGTTGGACTAGGACTTGAGAGACCAGGCTTCAATTCCCCATGCAGCCACGAATCTCACTGAGTGACCGAGGGTCAGTCACTCACTCTCAACCAAACCCACATTACAGGGTTGTTGTGAGGATAACATGGGGAGGAGGAGAACTTGAGCTCACTGGAGGAAAGGTGGGATATAACTGTAAATATAATGTAATGTAAGACGACAAAGATCCGTATAGTTAAAGCTATGGTTTTCCCAGTAGTAATGTACAGAAGTGAAAGCTGGACCATAAAGAAGCTGATCGCCGAAGAATTGATGCTTTTGAATTATGGTGCTGGAGGAGACTCTTGAGAGTCCCATGGACTGCAAGAAGATCAAACCTATCCATTCTTAAAGAAATCAGCCCTGAGTGCTCACTAGAAGGACAGATCCTGAAGTTGAGGCTCCAGTACTTTGGCCACCTCATGAGAAGGGAAGACTCCCTGGAAAAGACCCTGATGTTGGGAAAGATGGAGTGCACAAGGAGAAGAGACAGAGGATGAGATGGTTGGACCGTGTTCTCGAAGCGACTGGCAGGAGTTTGGCCAAACTGCGAGAGGCAGTGAAGGATAGGCGTGCCTGGCGTGCTCTGGTCCATGGGGTCACGAAGAGTCGGACATGACTGAACAACTGAACAACAACAACAACAATGCAATATATATTCTGTTTTCTAGCTCCTTTTGTGTCCTTCTTTTGCTCTAATGGCTTTGTCTTTTAGAGTGGAAGGCTACAATGCTAAACATACTTACTAGGCCGGAGTTGGCCAAGCTGACCGGTAGAATCCGGAAACCAAGGCAACCAAAAATTTCAAAGAGACTGGAGTAAATTTATTTGGTATAGAGCAATTATTGTAAAAATGTGAAGACACTGGTGGCAGGACTGAAATAAATCTTGCAACGATAAACTGGAAATCCTTTTCTGACCAAAGAGAAAGAGATGGTTTTAAGACTATAAAAGTCTCCGAAGGTAAAAGATGGCAAAATAAGTTTCAGGAGTATGTTGAGATGGCCCAGTTAACCAAAAGTTTGAGTGGAAATAACAGACAGGTCTTTGTGTTGAAATGAGAGAGATACAGAATGTATTTACAAGGCATTAACAACGGTATAAAGTCTATGGCAGCCTTTGAGTCACCCTGGAGGTGCAACAACTGTATGGCATAAGTTGAGGCTATGTTCTAGATTTAGAAGGTTTTGGAAATAACATAAAGAGAAAGGGAAAATGTTAGGTACTTTCCTAAGCAGAAAAGGAATGCTCATGGGAAAAGATAGGAAGTCTATCTCTATTGTTTTCAGTTGTTGTTTTTTTTCCTTCTTTTTTCATTTATTTTCATTTATTTTTACTTATTTATTTTCTTTTTCCTGGTTTTGTGATTGTATCTTGAATTAAATCTGTGTAGTTTTGCACAGTTTACTTACGAGACGACAAAAAGAAAGGGGTTAAATAAATGACAAACAGCATCATGAAGTTTTTATTTACTTTATTAATTGGTAGGATAAGGTACAATATGTAAAATACGTAAATATGTAAGCCATATTAGTTGATGGTCATGTATAATAAAGAGTTAATAAAGAAATAGAGTATAAAGGTGAGAATTGATGATCTAAAGTGCGAGAATAAATATTGAAAATGCCGGTTGAAGAGATAGAGGGAAGTCACAAGATCAGCAGAGCAAGAGTTACATGCATATGGTTATATTTGACTGAATAAATGTGTGTGTGTGGTGCACGCGCACAAACACACAACCTTACTGTTAAAGCCCTTTAGAAAATAAGCAACTAAATAAAAAAGTAATAAATTTCTAAATTTTTCTATTTTGTTGCTAATTAAATAAATAGAAATAGAATCTCACGTAGCATCCATTGTGAAATGCACCACGCTAACCCTCACTGAGATAATTCTGATGGCGAATACCTGCTAGTTTATTGAATGCCCTGGCTTTGTAATATCAAAATGTCTGAGAGTTAAGTTATATGGTTTTTCAAAACCCATTCACAGAGAGTGCATGAAATGCTGCTTTGGAAATTTCATGACAAGCTATTATTTCTCCTGTAGTATCTGCAGGGAGGAAGAATTGTTGATTATTTTTAAAGTAGTTTGTTATACATGTGGGGGAAAGGTTGGGCTGTTCTTTCGGAGAGGGGGGGATTGCTGTACAAAAGGGGACTAGGCAACTTTTTAAAAATTAGCTTTTTGAAATCTGACCAAACCTTCCAGATGTTACAGCATTTCCAGCAGAGTTTCTCTGTGATCCATGTCAGAGATGCAGCTGTCAACACTAACGTACACCTGCTGCTAGTTTCCTGTCAGCAAACAATTCTTCAATTGTTTTATGAAGTGTTGAAAACTCTCAAGATGATGCCCTGCCTCTTAATGAAACCTGTGCCATATTTTGAATTCATGATGAATCAAACGTTTAGTTTAGCTTCATTAAATTCCCACCCGACTTTTTTTAAAAAATGCTTTTCAGTCAAGTTAATTATACAAAATCTTAAAACAAAAATACAATAGATAATAAGTACCCATAAGCACTGATAAGCAAAACACATTGGCTATAAATAAAATGCAATTAAACAGCTAATAAAGCAGTAGCAGTAAGACATATTTCCAAAGAGTTTTTCTCGCTCGCTTCCTAGAAACCCCCGTCTGGGGTTCATGTAGGTCCCACTGTCTGGGAAGGACTTTCATAAGGCCCCAGGAGGAAAAAAAAAATGCCTTGTAACATGTCTGCCACCCATTCAATGGTCCTTTGACTCCTCAAATAAAGGGGTTTCAATGAGATTTATATATTGAATGTAAAACATGAACTTTTGATTTCACCAAAGAGAGAGTTGAGAACTCAGGAAAGATTTATTTCTTGCAAATGAAGACAGAGAAAATATTGATTTTCATTTATGTGATGTACTTAAGGAAGTATTACTCTTGAATTATTATTATTTTAAATTGTTATGCCCTAGACTTAACGGCGGCATGATAGTGCCATGTACCATTCTCAAAAGAAGTGTGCTCATATTACTTCTGTCCAATTCTCATTGCTGGTCAAGAGGTTTGTAGTGCTTCAAAACCCTGTTTGGTTAGAGATGGCGAGACAAAATAAACAAATGGTTCATACTACCTTCAGTTCTCTGAGAATACTTGCCTGCCTCTGTGAAAACAATGTTTGGAATACGTGGATTTTGCATATTCTGTTGATAGTCATGAAATCACAGGGCGCAGCCTCATGTGCCTGTTTAAAGTCAGAATTACATAAGGCAGGTGCGGAGAACTTTTAGCCTTTCAGATGTTGCTCCCATCAGTCCCAGTTGGCATGGCCAATGTCTAAGGAAGATGGGAGCTGTAGTCCAGCAACATCTGAAGAACCAAAGTTTCCTCACACCTGACCTAAAGTGAAACTTCTAATGACATACCGAAGGTTAAGGATGTGGAAGGTTCCAAAGCTCTTGAACCAGGGTCTCTAGCAGGATGTCTCAGGAGCCTCACTCCATTTGCAACCAGGTCAGCTCTGAGACAGAGAAACACCAGCTTGATAGCTTCTGTCATGCACATCCCCCATAAAAAAACCCTAAAGAGGTCACCGTTGTTCTTCAGGTGACCTGAGCAACCAATAGGAACCTGGTGGCTCTATATAATTGCTGCTGTTTCTCAAAGTGAGGAATGTAGCACTCCATGTTGTTGTTCAGTCGTTCAGTCGTGTCCGACTCTTCGTGACCCCATGGACCAGAGTACGCCAGGCACGCCTATCCTTCACTGCCTCTCGCAGTTTGGCCAAGCTCATGTTAGTGATCCCTTCATGGATCACTGCCTTGTCGTGGCGAAGGGGCTTGAATTACTCAGGCAAGCTATGGACAGGTCAAGATGGACAGGTCATAGCGGAGAGTTTGGACCAAACGTGATCCACCTGGAGAAGGAACTGGCAAGCCGCTCCAGTATCCCTGCCAAGAAAACTCCATGGACAAAGCACTCCATAGCTTTCCAGAATTTGGTCTCGTGCCTGCCTCTGGTCCCTCTGATCGAAATATGTGCACACTAGAATCCAGCTAATGACAGTTCTTGGACTATGTGACTTGCCTCTAGCCCTCCAGATTATGGTTGCTGTTTTTGGACCATATCCTTATCCTGTTGTCTTCCTTGCCCTGGTAGGGCAGGAACATGCATGAGGACACGGCCCATTGTGAAAATGCTTACTCGTATAAGCATTTGGTTCAAGCCTCATTGGATTTTTAAATGCACATGCAACACATGCTGGTGTAATTGCATGTAGCGTTGGCATGCCAGTACTTAGGGGTGCTGGTTTGCACTGTAAATGCAAAGCAAACATAGCATCCTATATTGCACATGCATTTAAACAGGATGTGGAACACTTCATTCATGGCCTGACCTGTATCCTTTCTGTTTTGCCCCTTGCTCAGAACAGGTCACAGTATCCATAAGGACCATGAGATTTTATTGCGGAGATGGCTTAGCTGGATTGCCCTCAGAAAATAAAAAAGAAAGTCTGAGAATGAAAGTTGGGAGCTGGAAATTTAGGTCTCTCAAACTGCCTTCAGTAACTAAAAACCATTCTTTCTTTACATTCAATAAATCAGCCCTCACTATTGCTCTGTCTTGTCTGTTCTCTCTATAAAGACACCAGTCCCATTTTATGTGCACAGGATTCTGAGAAGGAACTGAACTAGCTATAGCACATTTTATATGGATCACTAGTTTGTAAGACTTGAACTTCGTTCTCCCCAAATAAATAATTGGGTCTGTATCTGCAGTGATACCTTGCTAGAGGCACTACAGCTTTGGACGCCGTTTGTCAATTCCAGTAGGTCATGCTATCAACTGCCGAGTGCCTATTTTCATGGGGAAGCAAAGGAACATCTGTATTGCTTGAATGCGTAAAATGAGGGGGGGGGAAATAAACAAATTGATCTCAATCCGGCTGCTAACCCTATCAGTCTATCCATTTGGGCTATTTGTTTAATGAATTCAGAGTGCAATAGTTAAATACCTTAATTCCCTATACTGCTAAGATAGTCTAGCCTGGTAGTCATAGGTAACAAGTAATTGTTTGTGGCTGATTGCATAGAATTCCATACAGGTGAGCATGTGGTCTGGTAAAGGAGAGAAGTATTCCATCTTGTAGGTGCTCTGTGCCACCATCCCTCCACCACAGAAACCAAGCGGTTGTCAGAGGAAGGAAGCCCTCTGTGCCCAGCTATGAGAGGTGGAGCTTGCTGTCTTTCAACAGCTCTTCTGAGCAAGCAAGCAAGAGTTTTTTGTTTTTTATTTTGCTAGCTGTTGACTTTTGTGGACTTTTTCTTTAGAAGGCTGTGATAAGAGGGGTTTTTTTTTTTTTAGGCTGCTTCATTGCACAACAGTTGAAAGATTTACATATATTAAATTGTTGTTGTTGTTCAGTCGTTCAGGTCGTGTCCAACTCTTCGTGACCCCATGGACCAGAGCATGCCAGGCACGCCTATCCTCCACTGCCTCCCGCAGTTTGGGCCAAACTCATGCCAGTCACTTCGAGAACACTGTCCAACCATCTCATCCTCTGTTGTCTCCTTCTCCTTGTGCCCTCCATCTTCCCCAACATCAGGGTCTTTTCCAGGGAGTCTTCTCTTCTCACGAGGTGGCCAAAGTACTGGAGCCTCAACTTCAGGATCTGTCCTTCCAGTGAGCACTCAGGGCTGATTTCCTTCAGAATGGATAGGTTTGATCTTCTTGCAGTCCATGGGACTCTCAAGAGTCTCCTCCAGCACCATAATTCAAAAGCATGAATTCTTCGGCGATCAGGTCTTCTTTATGGTCCAGCTCTCACTTCCATACATTACTACTGGGAAAACCATAGCTTTAACTATACGGATCTTTGTCTTAGTCCACCTTTGTGTGTGTGTGTGTGTGTGTGTGTGTGTGTGTGGTAAGTTTTTCTCCACAATAATTTCAAACTTTTGATAAGAGACCTAGTAGCTAGGTGATCCTAGTTTGTAATCATCTAGTCCAGGGTTTCCCAAACTTTTGGTCTCTCTCCATCTGTTTTTGGACTACAATTCCCATCATTCCTAGCTAGCAGGGCCGGTCGTCAGAGATGATGGGAATTGTAGTCCAAAACCAGCTGGAGACCCAAGTTTGGGAAACGCTGATCTAGACTGTGATACTTTGCTTTAGCCTTCCAAAAATGACAGGAATCTTGGTATGACACTGAAAGTCAGAGCTGTTAGAAAATTCCTGATTAGGACAAAGGCAGAACCTTGGTTTTACCAGCAAGAAGTTCAAGAAAATAGTACAAAGGTAAGCAGTTCTACGGAAAGAGGGGACCCTTAGAATAATTATTCACAATGCATACTCATAGCATGTGCTAAACTATGTAGAGAAAGCTAATGCAGTTTACCACATTCTACTTTGGGGATAATCTTTCACTGAGACAGGAGAGTGTTATCGTGAGATGAGTTTTAATGGGTAGGAGAGGATATTTTAATTGCCGTTTACTCCTCCAGGCTCCCACATGTGTGGGCTGAATGGAGTTTCAAAATCTCATCCTTGGCAGCAAAGTTAATAAAAGCATAGGAATTGCACTATAAAGCCTTGTTATGAGGAAATCCAGCTACGAAGTAAGCTGGCTCCCCTTTCTTACCCCACTTAATAAAGAACCGGGCAATGACCTGGGAAGTAAATCTGTTAAAAATAATTTACTTACTTATAATCTTGCATTGGTTCACATCAATAGCAGCAGTAAAAACCATGCTGGCAAAATACTTATATTTACAGTATAGCCAGCTTTAGGAGCAAGCAGAGGCATTTCTGCATCCATCGCTGGTCAAAGGAAGAGAGGACGGAATGGGAAGTACTATATATTCCTTCCTCTCCAGGAGAGGAGGGGAAATGACATCACACAGAACCCTCTCTACCAATTGTATTTCTGTGGTCCAAGTACCCGCTTATCAGCAATACAACTCTGTAGACTTAGCCCCATTCTCATGCTAACTAGCTAGAATATGCACTTCTTAGGTTTGACTGCTAATCTCCCACAATTTATTCTCATACTTCCATTTATAAACCTATAAAGCCCCACCAAGCATTCACCAGTTGCCCTTGGGCCACATGCCTTTTGCGCAAGTGCGAGCACAAACACAAAACAGACCACACACTTCAAACTTCCAGGCAGGCTTGGAGCCCATACACGAACCTTCAAACAGTCCCTGTCCTTTGCCAATCAGCAGAGAAGTGTTTCTTTAACTATGCCTACTTGTAAGCATTGACTATGTCCACTTGACAGGTCATTCTTCCCAAGAGTTGGCAATAAAACATTTGTGCTTAAAAGGCTTCTATCCAATGCAGTGCAAGCATAATTCCACTCACACTATAGGACATGTTTCGTCTCCTCCCACTACATGCCTGCCAAATCTACTTCAGAAGCACCCCCTTTTCTGGAGCTTATGTTGAGGGTTTATGGGGGGCAGGAGAGGGAGGTCTGTTGCAAGCACGATTTGGATACAGCCCCAGTGTTTCCATTAGCATTGTCTCTGCTCATGTTGAATGGATCTTCATTTGTGTCAGCCATCGGCCATAGCAATAAAACAACAATACAGTATACAAATAATAGAAATAAAGTATCAATTATATAAAATACATTTTGGGGTTTTGAACCAATAGTCAAATGGTGTCTCTGCTCTTTTAGTGTGTCTGAGAAAAGTCAAGGTTTGGTCTGTCTGTCTTTGCCCATTTGTCAGAGTGTTTGAATTTTAGGGATGTGTTCTTTTTACTAATCTGTGATGAACATCACAATTAGTTTTTGTTAAGTAGTGAAACTGGTGTTTTGGTGCCAGGTGCCATGAAGTTTGCCGCCTTTACATAATCAGTCTTGGTATAGATGTCTTAAGCAGTCATGATTGCACAATCAAGGCTACTGTAGTTGAGGTATGACACTGCTTGTTGATCGGGTGCCATTTATTATGACACCTGCACAGTTGTTCAAACATCTTCCTAAAAATTCCTACTTGTTCAATTTCATTAACATAAGCAAAAAAAAAAAATATTCAACAAGGAGCAGTAATTTCCAGCTGATAGGAAGGCTACATAGTAATCAATTATTTAAATTTACCTAAGTTGCCTGATAGATTTTTGGACAATCAATGGTACTGATATGGATTAGAACGTCTGGTTCCTATGCTCATAAAATATAATAATAACACACCTAAAAATAAGCAATTAAATATTATATTACAGTGGTACCTTGGTTTAAGAACAGCTTAGTTTATGAACAACTTGGATTAAGAATGCTGTAAACTCGGAAGTAGGTGTTTTGGTTTTGGTTTATGAACTTTGCCTTGGAAGCAGAACATGTTCCGCTTCCTGTTGAGTGTGTTCCATTTGTAAATTGAGTCCCCCGCTGCTATGGGAAAGCACGCCTTCGTTTAAGAATGCTTTGGTTTAAGAATAGACTTCCGGAACAGATTAAATTCGTAAACCAAGGTACCACTGTATTAACAAAAGGGCTATTGTAGGAAAAGAATACAAATACAGGTTTTGCCTGGTAGATTATGGAGAAGCCACTTTAAATGTTTGAATACACACACACACACACACATTGGAAGTTCCACACAAGCAACTTGGAATAATGGGTGCTGGGTCACTAGGGGCACATCTCTCCCAGTACTGCCAGCTCGTGCATTGTGGTCTACTAAGGAGGTTCCACCTGTAACTGTGATGCATTCTGCAAAGCTACATGGCAGGGCCTTCTCATCTGTAGCACCCCGAGCTACAATGAGAAACTGCTTCCTCTTTGAAAACTTTCTGACATCAGTTGAAAACACAGGGGAGAAATCTGCCTTAAATAGTATACAATAAGATAAAAAAATGCAAAAGATTGCAGACTCAGTAGACTAAAAGCTATAAAACCATTTCTGCAGTTAATATTCCATAAAATGACTTCATCACACTAGGTGCCTAGAGCAGGGCATAAACGCATTGATTTTTAGCCCTCCCCCTTGCTATAACGTACAGTATGCATAACTGCATGCGTATACAAAGTTGAAATTTGGGTACTATTTGTCAGTCCGGAAGATATGCCCATCATCTCTTTATCCTCTCGGTAGCTTCGTGCTTTGACTTCTACTAATAGGACTACAGCACAAACCAAACTTTCCCTTGCTACCGAAAAGTTTTAATTGAAAATCAGGAGTGCCAGGCAGAATGTAGGTTCAGGAGATTAGCAGTTAAATGAGAAGGGGCTTTTTGTTTAAGTTCCAGTGTTGATATGTCACTGCACTGTGTCACTTTGAAAAGCGATAGTGCTTTGTTATCAGTGCTGAGCTCAGGCTGCCTCCTGATGTAGAGTTAGACTAAAATAGAATGCCAGAGTGATGGAAGAACTGCTTATATTTAACATCCTTACAGCTGCTGGACGTGGAGGGAGGTGCTGACACACTGCTCTGTGCAGACAAACAGGTTGATCATCTTCCAAGGTCTGTTTTCTTGACATTTAACAAAGAAAAGCTGATAGCCAAAGAAAGGTTCATTCCAGTTCAGATCAAGAAAGAGTACTGAGAGCATTTCTTATTAATAAATGATTCCCAGTGTGTTGGCTTTTAATCCCTCTTTGTCAAGGAAAATGTTCTGCACGATTAAAATCCTTTATATCATTGATTTTTGCTAGGAATCCTCCATGTACCAGAACTGCAGCGCTGGAACCTACATTCTGAATGTTGAGTAATGTGTGTGTTTTACACAAACTAGAGGGATTGCATTAAAGTCTATCGGGGTTGGGTGAGGCACAGTTGTGCCTTTGCTGATAAGGAAACCAGTAATAGGGGAATGATTTTTTGGTCTTTTTAACCAAAGTACTGGTACCTCCCCACCCCATTGTTGGATTCTTGGATAACAACCATGTGATCTCTGCCAGCCCACCAGTTGCTAAAGGGGAAAATGCAGATTCAAATGTAACGGCATTTGGGTAGAGAATTTTAAGAAATCAAATCTGGCAAGTTGACATACCAGTAATTCCGTGGATTGCCCGTGCAGTGCTTTGTCCGATCAGAGTTCACATCCCTAGTCCTTCATGATGTTTGCTCATGATGCGCTTGTCAGCTGAGAACCTTCTATATGTCCCCCATCCCAGAGAGATTTGGAGAGTGGTAACAAGAGAACAGGCCTTTTTCTGTGGTCTCCTTGAATGTGAAGTGCTCTCCCCATAGAGGCTTGCCTAGCACCATCCTTACATGCCTTTAGGTGCCATGAAAAACATTTGCATATTCTGACCCAGAAACCTCCCCTTAAATAACTCTCACATGACTCAAATATTTGGTTTGGTTTTTGGCAGAATTTAGGCCACAACTTTACTGATTTACAGACTGTGAATGGTTGCATAGGCTCTGATTCGACTAGCTCCCTGCCATGCAGGTAGCGCTGACCCAGGGTTCCAGCATAGGTCAGCCAAGGGTGAACACCTGAGATAGGTGAAAAGCCCGGGAACAGACTATCTCTGCCACCCAAATGTCCCCCTGGACTCAGGCATGGGCACAACCCCCTCTCATGGGTTGATCAAACCATCAAGTCCCTGGATTCCTTTAACGGAATACCCTTCATATAGGGATGGTGAGAGCGTTCTCCCATCCCTACCACCTGAACCATAGCCTATCCGCAACCTTACAAGTTGTGACAATTTGCTACGCGGCAGGCAAAACCCAAATTACAACAGCCAATCAGCCAAGAGGGGAAATTCCTGCTGTGCCCCTGTCCCAACGACAGATGACACATGACGGCATAGCAAGGTCAAGCGCAACAGCCCTAAAAATAGGGAGAGGTGGGCGGGTGTTCCGGTGCATGCACCAAAAGAGGAAGCTCTGGGACACATGCATGGGCATATATTGGTCCCTCAGTACAATTAGACTGCACCCCATTGGCCACATTAAACCCAGCATCAAGGGACCTTCCAATCGGGTGTTGTGGCTTACCAATCGAACCCACCCCCAACACAGGGTGTCAGTTTCCAGGTCTCACCGCAATAAGTGCCCTCTTTAAGGGAGGACCCGATTTCTCTTTACCCATGCCTATGGCTATCAAATAGTCTATTGCCTGTAAAAGTCTTGGGGAGAGGACTGTTACAATAATGACTATTTGATTATTAGGCTGTCAGTATGATTTTTACAATTGATGTTCTGCAATGTGCAGTATATAAATTGAATTAATAATAATAATGATGATAATAATATCATGAGAGAATACTATAAAATATTTTCCAGATTCACGTTTCCAGTGCTGTGTCCTGTCTTCCTATTTGAGCACAGTGCTGGAAGAATTTCACAACGTGTTTGAATGTGGCAAACCACAATGTTTTGGATACTCAAGCTATGCCTCAACTCAAGTAGCATTTCTGTTGACAGTTCACTATGACATGAGCACCTACAGTGGTTTTGGCTCTCTGTGTCAGTTGAGGACAGTATGATCCAAATCACCTGGTCCATTTCGGATTCCATCCTCGGCAATAAAATTATGGTTGACTCCTGTTGGTGCTATTCCTCTCACACAGCAGACTTCCAGTGGTGCGCACAGTATTCCCCATTCCAGGGGTGTAGCAAGGTAAATTGGTACCCGGGGGCAAAAATAAAAATAAAAATTTGTCACCCCCCCCCCCAGAGGCATGGGAAGGTCAGGTGGTACCTGGTGCGAAAAATTTCTTGTCAACCCCCCCCATTGATTCCCCCCCTCACAAAAATGGTTTTACGTTATTTCATATTTTCTTACAAAGGAATAATTTTTTAAAAACTTTTATTCATATCCCACCCTCCCCGGCCGAAGTCGGGCTCAGGGTGACTAACATCAGATTCATAACATTGGTATAAAAAAAAATCAAACAATAATTAAATTACCTCCTAAAAACATCTCAAAATCAAATTAAAGTCTAATTAGATGGCTTTCCACAGGGTTAGGGTTGGGAACAGTAAGTGTTCTCTGAACTGAAATTTCAGCCTTCATGACAGGAAAACAGCCAAGTGAACAGCAATTTTGGTGGAGGAGGGTCAAGATATTAACTGATATGCATGAAATTTCATATATAGCTAAAGAATCCCTAGTATAGTAAGATAAGACCTTCGGAGCAGGCATTCAAAAAAAAAAGTAAAAAAAAATTCAAAATATTTTTTAAAAAATTGTTCCTTGATAATTTGTCACCTGGCGTGCTCTGGTCCATGGGGTCACGAAGAGTCGGACACGACTGAACGACTGAACAACAAAAAATTGTCACCCCTCCATTATGGAACCCGGGGTGGCCCACCCCCTCGCCCCCTTGCTACGCCCCTGCCCCCCTTCCTTTCTAGCCATCTGCAGTGCCTTGTGTCCCTCCAAAAAAAAATTCACATCTTCTGGCACAACATTGGATATCACTCTGGATATTAACCTGTTATGTGAACCACATTCCCCCCCCCCCAGCTTCACCACTGACTGAAACTGCTTTTAAGGTTTATTGTAGAGTACTTTTTCAGCTCCTACTTAAAATGTCCAATTTTATTCACATTTTGGTATTACAAAATGAAACAGTATTCTAGGGGGTTTTTTTGTTTTGTTTTTAAAGTCATTGCCTGAGGGAGCCTTGATTTGTTATTTGCTAAACTATTTGATAAAATTCTACATTAAAAAAAACAAGCACAAAAAGCGCTAGCAATTTTTACATTCAGTTTCTCAGGTTTCTTCAGAGGATTGATAATCTTCTCTACGAAAAATATCGGTCACCCACTACAAACACCATAAAAGCCTGTTCACATAGCACAGATTGGGAATATGAGAGTCTATGTTGTCAGTTAATATTGGAAGACTGATAATGTCATTAATATTACAATAGGTTAGCAAGTGTATGCGAAGTAACGAAAATTGAATAAGATGTGATAAATTACACTGAATTAAAGCCTGTTTGGAGAAAAAAAAAGAAATGCTTTATTTGGAGGTCATTCCATACACTGATTACAATTCAGGGTATTTATCAGATCAGATGGGTTGATAGAAACAAAGGAGGAAAGAGATGGCCTAAAACAAGAAAATAATATTATACATTTCTCACATTTATAGGAAGGTTCTTTTCTTGCTCTTATCATAAGCATTAGAGGTGCACTGCCTTGACCTGTTTTTTTTTAAAATAGTTTTATAACTTATTTGAGAAAGAAGCAATAAAATGACAGGTTTTCTTCCACACCTTCAAATAATGATGAGACTTTTTTAAAAAAATCTTTTCTTTTGATGAATCATATCTTATTATCTTGTAGTTCCTCAGCAAGGACATATTACCGTATATACCCGAATATAAGCCGACCCGAATATAAACCGAGGCACCTAATTTTCCCACAAAAACCCGGGAAAGCTTATTGACTCGAGTATAAGCCAGTTCACCTTTGCTGCTGTGGAGAAGGAGGAGGAACGAGCAGCCCGAAAGCAGCCCTTTGGGCTGCTCCTTCCTCTTCCTCCTTTGGCAAGTTTGCATTTATGTGAGCAGTTCAGGAATGAAACAAGCTGCCTGGGGAGAGTAAAGAACCGCCGTTCTTGTACGCTTCTTAAGGAATGGTTGACTGGGGAGAGCGGGTGGCGGCACGAGTGGAGAGAAAGGGCTTCTTTCTCACCGCCCCCACCACCCGCCTCACTCAAGTATAAGCTGAGGGCAGCTTTTTCAGCACAAAAAATGTGCTGAAAAACTAGGCTTATACTCAAGTATATAAGTACTTTAGATATTATTAAATATTACATTAAATATTCTGTCCAGAAGAAAATGACCAAGATGCTGAGGTGACTTAGAACGCGTTAAGCCAGTAGGAGAGAGGATGAAGCAGAAACATGGTTGGTGTCCTCAAATATCTGATGGAATGTCGTGCAAAGGAACAAGCAGGTTTGTGCTTCAGAGGAAAGGAGTGGGACTAACAAGGCTCAGGAGATGTGTCCTCTCTTTTACTGGAGGTGTTTAGTAAGAGGCTGGGCACCCGTATAGTAGGGAAACTGTAGAAGATGCAACCTGTATTGTAGACCCTTCATTGAAGTTCTTCCAACTCAAAAATTCTACGATTCTGTGCTTTCCCCCCAGTTTGTATGAAGCAGTGTTCTTAAAATGATTAAAGCAAGATTTATGCAGGTTTCTAAGGTGCATAACGAATCACTCGCTTCAAAGTAAGAGATACATCTTTGAGTAATGAATGAAGTTTCATAAATTAGGCCATAGAGCACCAAACTTACTGTATGGCAGGCATGCCCAAAGTCTGTTTGGGGGGCCTCTGGCTGGTTTTATCTGGCCCCTGTGGCAGTTGAATCCTAAAAAAAAAAGCTCTACAACTTCAACCCTAAAAATAAAGCTCAACAACTTTGCTCGGCCCTTACGCATGTTCACTTCATCAAATTTGGCCCTCTTTGAAAAAAGTTTGGGCACCCCTGCCATAAGGTGAACAAAAGATTGGTTTATAATATTGTGTGCGCATGTTTAAGTTCTTCTCAGAATAGACTCACTGAAATGAATAAGAGTTCAGTTAGTCATGTCCATTAATTTCAATGGGTCTACTCAGAGTATGACTAAAACTGGGTACAACCTTAAATATGTGTTAGTCCTTACAAGGTCTCAGTTAACTTTATAAAGTGAAAGGAACTTGTAAATGAATCCCCCCCCCCCAATTTGTTCAAGGATGAAAGCCACTTTGCTTCATCCCTTTTTCCCTATTCCTCCCCAGCCCGCGTTAAATGTCACTAACTTTGTTTTATGATTGCTTGAGTTCCTAGTCGAATTTTATATTTGTCTGTATATCTTCAGTCAAGACTTCAGCCATTTATTGAGTTTCTGTGTAATGGGAAATAAATCAGACAAATAGAATCTTCTTGTTTTAGCAAGTGATAGCCAGCCTGTCTTCTATGATTTATTGGGCTACTAATTAAAGGTCATTATGAAATTTACTGTGGAGAAGCATATCATTGCCAATGAAAACTCTGCCACTCAGTTGCTTCCTTCACGACAAATGTTTGCATAAAGGAAAAACAAAGACCGCGTTCCCAGCTGACATAAATAGCTTCTGATTAGAACTGATAAAAAGTCATTCTAAACTTAGAATGAAGGGTTATATCCAACCAAGTCCTAGTCTGAGCAGAGCCATCAAAATCTAAAGACTTAATGATTATGACTCAAAATTATGCAGTCTGATAGATATGTTCAGCAGGCACCCTGAAACAATCTTCTCATGTTTCATAGCATACCTGCAAGGATTGCTTGGCAATAAACATTACCTTCTTGAAACAAGAGGTTGGATCATCACTTTTAAATACTGGTTGAAAATCCATTTTAACACAGAACCAGAAAGCTTACTATCCTGTCTACTAAAAGATAAACATAACTTTATTTGGTTCTCTGATATTATCTTTAAACTCGGGCAACTAGGCTTTTCAGTGGATTGCCTCTTGTCATTTGAGGAATCACATATTTTTGCACTTATTAAGCAGAGGTTGCTAGTAGGGACCCAGGTGGCTCTGTGGGTTAAACCACAGAGTCTAGGGCTTGCCGATCCAGAAGGTTGGTGGTTTGAATCCCCGCGACGGGGTGAGTTTCCGTTGCTCGGTCCCAGCTCCTGCCCACCTAGCAGTTCGAAAGCACGTCAAAGTGCAAGTAGATAAATAGGGACCGCTCCGGCGGGAAGGTAAACTGTGTTTCCGTGCGCTGCTCTGGTTTGCCAGAAGCGGCTTTGTCATGCTGGCCACATGACCCAAAAGCTGTCTGTGGACAAACGCCGGCTCCCTTGGCCTATAGAGCGAGATGAGCGTCGCAACCCCAGAGTTGGACACGACTGGACCTAATGGTCAGGGGTCCCTGTGAATGGCAGCAGAGCTTTATGATATCACCTCAAGAAAGATGAGAACAAGTGAATTGTCAAATATAGAAAGAAGAATTGTTGACAGGCTTATTTGTTTAAACCTGTTATAGAAATGTTTTCAACCAGCACATTCTAGCCAGAAGCTGTACAGATCAGAAACAATACTCAAGGAGTGATAAGAGCCATAGTTATTGTTATACAGCAGGCACATCCAGTAGATCACTGGGCGTCTGTGGTAGATCACTGGTAGATCACTGGCTCCCCCCAAAGAAGCTCAACAAGTTTGGCTCCTCCTCAAAAAGTTCAACATTTAAATTGCCCTGCAACCCCCCCAAAATGGGCCTTTGCCCCCCCCCTAGAAAACTTCAAGAATCTTGACCTCAACCCCCCAAAACAGGGCTTTCACTGCCAGTCTCTAACTCTGTGAGTAGATCACAGTCTCTTGGGAGTTGGCCACCCCTGTTATACAGCATATAGTACCCTTCCTGGATATTGCTGCAGTATCATTTGTGGCTTGTATAGACCAGTTTTCATTGCACCTTATTAGCTATCGACGATTATTACTTGGCTCTGGTGTTTACAAGCCGTAATTCATCATCATCCTATCTTTTATTTATAAGGAGATATCAGAAAAGAAATAAGCAAATTATGCATTGTTTTTGGCTGGAAGAGTTTTGCAGGCTCAGTAAATCAACCCTACGGTTGCACGGCAGACTTCAGCAGTCTGCTGTGACTGCACCTGATCTCGCCTAATTCCAAAATAGTCGTGGTGATGAGGGAGGGGAGGGTGCTGTCAATCTCCAGAGATTGCTACACATCAGTAAAAAGCTTTCTTTTTTTAAAAAAAGTGCTAGTTTTGAAACACAGAAATGTTTAAAGTAGTGTTAGTTTCACATTTTGTCACATGATGTGTGCTTCTAAAAAAAAGCCACTTTGCCAAAATGCATTGTTTTATAGACATGTGTGTCATATTAAAAGGCTCTCCGACAACAACACAAAGTTGTGTGTTAAGATCCCAAGACCTCCCTCAATAAATAAAGACACAATTGACACCGAATTTAGTTTAAGGTTATTGGCATAATTCTGGCCACAACTTTATTGATTACAGTTCGTACGTGGTAAGTGGTTAGGCGTTGGTTCCCGACTAGCTGCACCTGACCTTAGCAGGGCAGCACTGACGACTGGACTCCGGCAGAGGTCAGTAAGGGTAAACATCCTGGGGGAGCATTGGACCAGGTTCGGACTCAAGCTCACCCCAAATTCTCCCAGGGGCTCTGGCGTGGCCCTAACCCCTGGAAGGGGATTGGATAAAAGCAAGGCGAGCCCCTGGATTCCTTTAACGGAATATCCTAGCATTGGAGGGGCAGGCACAGCCTATCCACACCCCCTCCACCACCACTGAACCAATGCCTAACTGCCAAACATTACAAAGTTGTGACAATTTGCTATGTGGCAGGCGAAACCCAAGTGGCACCAGCCAATCAGCCAAATGGGAAAATCCCTACCAGGCCCCTGTCCCCAAAGCAGACGACCCACAACGGCACAGTAAGGTCATATAGCAAGACCCTAAATATAGGGAGGGTGGGAGGGTGGTCCAGTGCATGAGGTGAAAAAAGAGGAAGCTCAACGCAACGTGCAGCAGTATATAAAGGTCCCTCGGTTAATGCATGAAAACGATCCCATTGGCCAGATTTACCCCAGCAACTGCGGGGCCACCAGTCGGGTTGTTGTGGCTATCCAATTGATCCCACCTACAATAGCAGTGAGGTCAGTCCTGTCAATCTCACCGCAACGCATGCTCCTCTGAGGAGGACACAATTTCTGGAGCAGAGTAAGTATATTGTGTACATCAGCAAATGTTTGTTGTTGTTGTTGTTCAGTCGTTCAGTCGTGTCCGACTCTTCGTGACCCCATGGACCAGAGCACACCAGGCACACCTATCCTTCACTGCCTCCCGCAGTTTGGCCAAACTCATGTTAGTAGCTTCGAGAACACTGTCCAACCATCTCGTCCTCTATCGTCCCCTTCTCCTTGTGCCCTCCATCTTTCCCAACATCAGGGTCTTTTCTAGGGAGTCTTCTCTTCTCATGAGGTGGCCAAAGTACTGGAGCCTCAACTTCAGGATCTGTCCTTCTAGTGAGCACTCAGGGCCAATTTCCTTGAGAATGGATAGGTTTGATCTTCTTGCAGTCCATGGGACTCTCAAGAGTCTCCTCCAGCACCATAATTCAAAAGCATCAATTCTTCGGCGATCAGCCTTCTTGATGGTCCAGCAAATGTTTACCGGAGAGGAAACAAATGAATCAGTGGCTCATAGGAGCTGCAGAAGTCTGCTGTGAATGCACCCGGTATCCCCAAAAGGGGGGGGACAATGGGGGAAGAGAGTATACCAACAGCCTTCTGATATTGGTATGTGAAATATTTCATTTCCCTTTAAATAGTTGTGTAGTTGGGGAGGGCAGAGTAACCAAGTTATAGGATACTTCCATATTCAGACTACACTGAAAGGGATTTCTTTTTGCATCAAGAATTAATAATAATAATAATAATAATAATAATAATAATAATAATAGCAAGGGCACGGTGATAATTCCATCAGCACTCAATAAACAATTACAGCATGAATTCTTAGCATCAGTTATAGGTAACCATGTGTGACTCAATTAATAATTCAGTTTACACTGATAATATTTGTATCTGAATGTGGCATGAAATGAATTTGTGTTAAATCCAAACTCTTCTGATTTATTTGATTGTTAGGTTTAATGAAAGGGATGCATTGAAACCCTGTGTGTGGCAGAATTACAAATGCAGTGCTACTTGAGAGGCTCTCCTCCGGGTTAAAGGCTGTAGGTTTCCCAGAACTATCTACAAACAGGCTGTCAGTTTCAATTGGTAGCTCTGGAAAACCTCCAGAGGAAGGGAGTTTCATAGCTTTATTCAGTCACCCAGACCTGCAGTCTTCCAGCTTCTTGCTGTTCAGATTCATGCTCAGATGGTCCAGTTCACAATAACCGATAAAGGGATGGAGATGGTATTCAAGGGCTACATTAACTGGAATCAGTCTGTGTACACACTAACCCATTTTTAGCACAAAAAGTTGGCTCTTTTTTTAGTTCAGAACTGTTTATGCTCATCCTCAACACAGTGGCGGAGCTTCATGCTCCAGCACCGGGGGGCGGAGAGCAGGCAAGGGCTGGGCTGGCGCACATTCCAGGGGGGCGCTGTGCCGCCCGCAGGGGCATGGCACATGTCCTGGGGGCGTGGTGCGCCGCCTCCAGGGTCGTGGCGCCCAGCATGGGTGAGGGGTCAGCCGCAATGGCACCCCACCGGGATCGTGCTGGCGGGGGTGGTGTCCTCCTCCCCGCACTCCTCTTCCTCCGCCAGTGCCTCAACATGCTGTTTTCAATCCGGATTGGTTTTAGATTTTGCCATCCACAAGAATGGGTGTAGCTACTTGGTATTCAAGGGGAGGGTTTTGAAATGTGCACTTTATCCATGCCTTTTCTTCCCTGCACATGCCTCACTCGGGTGAATGAAAAAGGAACCACGGACTGTGATCTTAGTATGTGCTCACCTGCAGTATTATGGGGCAGGTATGGTTAACCCCCCCGCCCCACACACCATTGCTGGGACTGCCTATATTTGATCTTACCTGTTTTCAGATGGACACACTGCAGGGTAACACAGAATCAATCCGCAACATTGCAGATTATTTTTGGAATTAACCAGCTTCTCAAGGAGCACTTTTCAGGGGCAAAAATATGTAAGCCATAAACCTAGATTGTACATGGGGGAAAACAAGTACTCAGTCTCCACTTATTCTAGAATAAAATGTGTGTATGCACCCTGATTTATCAGAAAGCTATAGGAAAGCAGCCCAAGCTATAGGCAACAACGCAACATGTTCTTGGGGAATGCGATCTGAACATGCTCTTTCCCTCCCACATCACAGGCTGTGACATTTAGTTCTATTTGAGATTCCAAACAATTTTCAAGGGATATCCATGTTTAGTTCAGTATGTTGTGGTATCAAAGCCCTCAGGCCATTAAGGCATGAATGACAGTTTTCAAGTCAAAACTTGAAAGAAATAAACACTTCTGGCACATTCCTCACGCACAGGGTGTTACCATGTTTTGGAGCAGGGACACACTTCACTTTAATCCCCACCCCCTCTGGTGCTGTGCCTTTTTCTCAAACAACATTTGTCTAAAGTGAAAAGCCAAGCCAACCTAAGCCACAAACAGTCTGAATTAATGGATATCCTGATTATGCAAAGCAAGCAAGACCTCTTTTTCCCATCTCTTCTCCCTCTCTAATTTTGTGTAGGTGACAATTTTGTCTCACACAGAACTTTTTCTCTAAGAGAATGTTGTGAAATAACTGATTCATCAATTTCTCTCCATAATCCGAATTTTAGTTTATGGTCTGTGCATAAATTTTCTCTCTTGTCTCGATAAATGTTCTCAAAAGATGTTTGAATGAATATTTGAACAGTGCATTATGTGGGGTTAGTAAATCAGAAAAAAACAGCAAAATGGCAGCTTTGGCATAGTCTCTAAATCCTGTTTTCACTGGCTCTTTATGCGAAATAATTATATTAAATACACTTTGGGTGAAGCAGGGTGGAGTATGCTAGCCACATATAAAAGCATGTTGCTTACAGATGTATGATTTATCAGTGGAATAACATTTAAAGCTTATGAGTCCTTACTGGATTTGAACGTTTTAGCTTTCAGATTTCATTGATCAGGGGTTCTGATGTGTTTGCCTCTACACAACACTATTTCCCCCACTTTCTTTGCCTCCCTCCCCCCCTCCCCAACATGCTAAAGTTCTGTCTAAATGAGCTGCAGTGTCCCAGGGCTTTTAAAGGCTCAGTATATTGCTTTCTGCAGACTTAATGCATCACTATCCCCTTGTTGTGTTTCAAGGAGGCCTAGTTGCGAAGTAGGGTGGCTTAGGAAGTCAGATTCTTTTCCTCCCTGACATGATCCAGATTGATTCCCCCAATCCTTTTTTGAAATGAGGATACAACCGCATCATCATAAGATAAACCACCTTGGATTTCAGATTTCTTTTTGACATTCTTTAACCGAGACAAAGAGAGTAAAACGTGTTTCGTAAGGAAGAAAGGAAGGGTTGTAACAGACTCGGGAACTGGCATCTGTTTTGCCTGTCTTATCCAAGAGATACCCAATTCTCAATGTTGTTGTTGTTGTTGTTTAGTCATTTAGTCGTGTCCAACTCTTCGTGGCCCCATGGACCAGAGCACGTCAGGCACACCTATCCTTCACTGCCTCCCGCAGTTTGGTCATGTTGGTAGCTTTGAGAACACTGTCCAACCATCTCATCCTCTGTCGTCCCCTTCTCCTTGTGCCCTCAATCATTCCCAGTATCAGGGTCTTTTCCAGGGAGTCTTCTCTTCTCATGAGGTGGCCAAAGTCTTGGAGCCTCAGTTTCAGGATCTGTACTTCCAGCGAGCACTCAGGGCTGATTTCCTTCAGAATGGATAGGTTTGATCTTCTTGCAGTCCACGGGACTCTCAAGAGTCTCCTCCATCTAAATAGTATTGAGTCTTTT
Organism: Lacerta agilis; assembly: GCF_009819535.1. Classification (NCBI taxonomy): domain Eukaryota; kingdom Metazoa; phylum Chordata; class Lepidosauria; order Squamata; family Lacertidae; genus Lacerta; species Lacerta agilis. The sequence goes on along the minus strand of NC_046327.1, from coordinate 8,809,095 downwards.
ATTTAGATGTAATGATGTGGCGTTGTCTCACCTATCTGCAGTGGTAATTAGATTGTTGCATCTATCTTGATAAAGCAATCAGAACACTACAAAGAATAGTGAAATTCTGATGCACAGATCATCCAATTATCATCATTCTCATTATTGCAAGTTTGAATTTATTACCCTGAGGTCCCAGGGTGGGTTACAACAATTAAAAATACAGCATTAAAAGGTTTTAAACAACTTACAATAACAAAAGGGTGAGTCCTTTTTTTAAAAAAAAGTACATCTCAAATGTCAGAGGCAGGGTAAGAAGGTGTGTCTTCAGTATTTGCCAAAAACTGAACGGTGAAGTTGCCAGACTCATCTCCGTTGGGAGGCAGGTTCACAATTTAGGAGCTGCCATAGTGTATTTTTTTTTCTGAGAGAGAGGAGGGGGCAGGAAGCAAAAAGTGAATAATATTCCAAAGTCATACATCAAGCCCAACACTCACCTATGATTATAAACTAAGATTTCTAAATATGCTCACTATTCAATGGACCGTTGATTCTCCACATGCTGTCAGGCACCCTGTATTGCTCCTTGGCAACCTCAGATGGAAACGCCTCAGAAGCTTGAAGTAGTTGATTGACTTGCTCATTTTTTTTTTCTGCAGAAAAACCACCTTTTGCTCCGCTGAGGCAAATCACATACAATTTACTTTAAACCTCATTTTCCTGCCATAGTTGTGCTTTCACAGTAACCGAGGCCACTTGTAGTAGCAGTAAACAAGAACCTCAAACGAATTTCAGCCGTTTTTCTAACGTTTGCAAGGACGGCATGCTTGTCACATGAAATTGCTAGTGACAGTTGATGAGGAGGACATAATGTGGCGAGATGATTAAAAAGCGCATCTGTGATCATATTATCAATAAAAATTAAAATGGGCTGTTTCAACTGGCTTTCTGTGCTGTCATGTAGTTCTCACAACTTCTGCGGTAATGAAGCGTTTATGCAGTTAATCATGCTTTCAGGAATACTTGCCCTTTGTCCCTTATCATAGTATATATGCAGTTGTTAACACCATCCAATTTGTTGCATGAATGCTAAAGCGTTCTAGTTCTGCAGGTGTGGTAGGATGCATCATCTAAAACTTATAAAGAAACAAGGGCAGTATCTACCCTTAGTTTGCTTTTCGTTAAATGAATATAACCTGGTTAAAACTTTCACATGTGATGTCTTCCAGCTGCGTATAGCAAAATCAACAGCAAAGGGAAATCTTACGAAAACAAGTTTGCATCATCCGGACGACCCTGGAAATCAAATGGTACAGGAAAGATTAAAATCTTACCACATTTAAACATTTAAGAGCTAGGAGCTATTGTTGTAAAAAGCTTTTCTGAACAGATGATGCCGATGATGAAATTAATTATCTGCACTTCATCAACACGTCCCAGGGCAGGCTACACTGATTTAAAATTAAAAACGGTTTGAAGTTTGTTTTAGTTAGCAGAGATTTTGAAGGCCCTTAAGCAGTTAGCATTACTAGTTGGAAGTGCCGAAATTAGAGAAGGAGTCCTTATGTTTACTCAAGTTGGAGGTAATAGCCAGGTTGCATGACTTCTGTTGTTGGGCAAAAGTTTCCAAAGACTATTGTTGGAGCTTCTGGACTACTTAACTTTTCAGAGTTAATATGCTTCACTTGGAGAGTTATGTGATTAAGCAGTCTGCAAAACTTTCTAAATAACAAGTGAATGAAATCATTAAAATCAAAAGCACATTAAGGACTGGGAAGACCAAATCCACTTTCCACCATGAAGCTTACCGGGTGGTCTTGTGCCAGCCACAACTTCTCAGCTAGACTAGCTCACAAAGATACTATGATGATAAAATGGGGGAAAGACTCGCACAGCACTCTGAGCAATTTGGAGGAGGTAAGTAATAAAGGTAAAGGGACCCCTGACCATTAGGTCCAGTCATGTCCGACTCTGGAGTTGCGGCGCTCATCTTGCTTTATTGGCTGAGGGAGCCGACGTACAGCTTCCGTGTCATATGGCCAGCATGACTAAGCCGCTTCTGTTGAACCAGAGCAGCGCATGGAAACACTGTTTACCTTCCCGCCTGAGCAGTAACTATTTATCTACTTTCACTTTGACATGCTTTTGAAATAAATAAAATAAATAAAGGTAGTAAATAATAAAATGCATTTATGGATGTTTTCAAATGTGCAGGCTAAAGTGACTTTTTAAATTAAAATGACAATATAAAGCCTACATTTCTGCAAGAACATTCAATTTTTCTTACATTTTCTATACTATTAATATTATCATACTGTATATTCTGGCATATAACACTACTTTTTAATCCAGGAAAATCTTCTGAAAAGTCGGGTGTCGTCTTATAAGCCGGGTGGAGAATCTGCGGTCTATATTTTAAGTGGAAAAGTTGGGGGTCGTCTTCATGTGTGAAAAGGACCCAACACCTTTTTAAAGAGAGTCTGTCCTGTCACTCAAAATGCACTCCATCGTAAGCTTTAGAAACTTGTAATTAAAACTTCTTGGTGGGAGCAGGATAGGGCTATTGGTGTCTGAATTTTCAAAGTTTAGATCATGAAGCTGCACTTCCTGGTATCTTCAGTTAATGATTCTGAATCTATTAGAACGGCTGATACCACAGTGTCATTATACAAATCTATCGTCTGACTGCGTTTGAAACAATGTGTACAGTTCTGGTTGCCTCATCTCAAAAAGCATATAGAAGAGTTTGGCCTTTTCTGGCAGCCAAAATGATCAAAGGGATGGAGCAATTCCTCTATGGAGAAAGGGTGGCATTAGGGACTTTTTGGTTTGGAGGAAAGGCGAGTAAGAGGAAACATGATAGAAGTTTATAGCATTCTGCATGGCATAGAGAAAATGGATAGAGCAAAGTTTTGCTCCCTCTCTCATAAAACGGATGGCCATCCAATGAAGGTGAAGGTTGGGAGATTCAGGGGAGATAAAATTATGCAGTGCGTAGTTAAACTGACTTCCGGAGAGGGTGCGCTAGAGTGTGAGTCGAGAATCAGCGCTCCATAGCAGTGGGGTAGACTGTGAACTGGTGGTAGAAGTTTGGGGAGGAACTGGCATCAAACTATGGAACTTGCTCCAATAGGAGGCAGTGATGGCCACCAAAGGATGACTTTAAAAAAAGGGTTAGACAAATTCATGGAGGGTAAGGCTATCCATGGCTACTAGCTGTGGTGGCTATGCTATGCTATGCATGATCAGAGGCAGCAAGGCTCCTGAATATCAGTTGCCAGAAACCCTTTCCCCACACCATTGACTGTTTCCAAGAAATAGCCATATTGACTATCAACTGCAACATCTGCAGGCTTACACATTCTGATCTTGTCAAAAGACTGTAGCCATGCTTAAGGGGCCATGGAAGCCAATGGGACAAATCTGTCATGGCTCATTTGCGGAACCGAGACATGACTCTGTTTCTCTAATTTGGGAACCATAGCATAGATTAGGTATGTTAAAGAGGGCTACCACTCTGAACAAAGGGACCCAACTAGATACGAAATTTGGCATATGGGTAGCCCTGCCATGCAAGATAACTGCATGGCTGACACAATGTCTAATTTGGCCCTAAGAGCTATTCACTTATGAGGTTAGCTGTGTCTAATAAACCGACGTAGTCACAGGGGCTCATCTGATTTGCCCAGTGAGCCTCTCGTAATGTTTTTCACATTGCAGCAATGCTCAGAGAGAATTCTTGCAGATATTTTATTAGTGTTTGTGTAATGCCTTTGGAAAGGTGCAATGCGAATAAAAAAGGTATTGCTATACTCTATATTCCTATCCTTTCTGGATTTCACAAAATCCCTTCATTATAGTGCCCTTTCAAGATTTTCCCAGTTAACCTTTGTCTCTTCCCTTATATAAATATCAAACAGTGCTATGGGAAAATGTTACAGGATCTGAATTCTCAGTTACCTATGAACGGTGGGAACGCCACACTAAAATACACTAAAATATTTTTAAACTTAGGTTCTTTCTTCTTTTTAATTTGCCAGGTGTCACTTGTTTCAAAGGTGCAAGTCTTGTGCTATGCTGTAATGTAAATAAGTTGAATATGGAGAAATATTTAAAAATATTGGGAATCATACAAGCTATATAAATATTACCCTTAAACTTAAGTGAATAAATCAGTAAGTGAAACATACTGATTTATTGAGGGCACAGTTAGATGTGACACAGGGTCACAGGAGACCCATTATTAGGACTTCCTGTAGTTTCATTTTAATGAATAGCATCCATGATTGAGGTGTTAACCCTTTCCCACCTTGACATTATTAGGACCTGTTGTTGTTTAAATTAATAGCATCCATGAAGGGGGCATCACCCCCTTTCCACCTTGACATTGATCTTATTAACATTCTACACACACAAACACCAGTACAGCTCCTTGTCAAGGGCCCAAGGGACCTTAGGTATGCCTCTGGTGGGGGGCAGCAAGGCCCTCTCAGCACATCAGCTCTAGAAGGCTAGGGGTGCAGGGGTGCCAACGCCAATAAAATATTGTGGGGGGCCAGGTAAGTCCTGCCTCACATAATCTATCACATGGCACAGTGCACACACACCATTTGAATGGGAATGCTCATCAACTTGGGGGGGGCTCAAATAGTCTATTGTGGGGACTGAAGCCCCCACAGCCCCTAGATTTTGTCTCCTATACTCACATGAGATCTCTCAGGAACTCGGGCTGCCCATAAAATCTCACGGTTGGGCCTCCCATGGGCAGAATGGCAGCCCCAGGATCCGTTTCCTGTCCCCCGAGAGCCAGTGTGGTGTAGTGGTTAATGTTAGCCGCTTTGAGACTCCTTCGGGTAGTGAAAAGCGGGATATCAAATCCAAATTCTTCTTCTTCTTCCCTTTCTTGGCAGCACAAGAAAGCCAGGGTGGTGGCTTGGGAGACAGTGTGGTGCAGTGGTTAAGAGCGGTAGACTCATAATCTGGTGAACTGGGTTCGCGTCTCTGCTCCTCCACATGCAGCTGCTGGGTGACCTTGGGCTAGTCACACTTCTCTGAAGTCTCTCAGCCCCACTCACCTCACAGAGTGTTTGTTGTGGGGGAGGAAGGGAAAGGAGAATATTAGCCGCTTTGAGACTCCTTCAGGTAGTGATAAAGCGGGGTATCAGATCCGAACTCCTCCTCCTCCTCCTCCTCCTCCGCCTCCTCCTCCTCCTCTTCTTCTTCTTCTCCTTCTCACAAGAGCATCCCAGAACCATCACACTGAGCGGACCTTGCTCCGCCAGCAAGCCAGAGAACTTAAAAGTTATTTTCTGTGCCAGGTCTCACTCCGCATACTGGTTCAAGAAGACTAGGGATGGAGGCAGTTTGATGCTGTTTGAGGTCAGATTTATTGGCGCTGCCTTCAGTTGTGTAAAGGTGGTGATTGGGTTATCGCTTAAAGTACTAATTAAGGCTTTTAAAGGTTTGTTTGTTTTTTTAAAAAATGAATTGATTCTTTGAGCTTTATTCTTGTGCACTGGAATCCTAACGGATGAGGGGCAGTTAACAAACTGAAAGAAGAGATAAATAAGAAGCAACAGTATTCTTAATAGTTATACTTGGAAGCAATATATATTAATTTCAGGGCCATAATAAATTAACCAGTATTTTTCCAGGCAGTCTCAGCTGGGTTTTGTATATGGTAACAAAATGCATTCATGGTGTTTTCCATATAAATATCAATTTACTTATGGTTCATTTTCAGTGGCGCTTGTTGTGTTTATAACTGTGGATAGTTTAGATACCATTTGCCCAGCTCATCTGTTCAAACATATAGCAATTGCTCCATCATTAAAACAATTCACTTTTTTGTTATGAAGTGCATTTTAAAAATATTAATCAGAGGGGTTAATTAATTGTACAGCACCTATAGACTTCCTGTCAGAATTGCTTTATAAATGCAATAAATTCTGTAGGCAACTTTCCTGAAATGTTGGTGGTGGGGTGGAATCTTATAGCAGATCACATAAGGCACACAAGCTCTATCCAAAATCTTTACTTTAATCCTGCTTTAAACAGAGATCAATCTGGTGTGCACTTATGCAATTATTTTAAGTCCTTGCACCCCAATCAGAAAGCTAATAATTTGGATAAATGGTTCTCTGATATAACACATGCAATATTCACACTCCATGGTATATTTATTTAAGGCATTTTTTTTTTTAAAGCATTGCAGAAAGGCTCCCAGAGTCACTTACATGAGATCATTATACAGGAGAAACTCAAAAAATTAGAATATTGTGGAAAGGTTCATTTCTTTCAGTAATTGAACTTAAAAGGTGAAACTTATATATGAGATAGTCTCATGACATGCAAAGCGATATATGTCAAGCCTTTATTTGTTATCATTGTGATGATTATGGCGTACAGCTGATGAGAACCCCAAATTAACAATTTCAACTTTGGGGTTTTCATCAGCTGTACGCCATAATCATCACAATGATAACAAATAAAGGCTTGACATATCTCGCTTTGCATGTCATGAGTCTATCTCATATATTAAACTCCAGTAGCTAATGAAAACAATTGCTTACATAAATGGAATTTTCAACGATATTCTAATTTTTCGAGTTTCACCTGTAAAGAAGCCAACCCCTGCCTACAAGCATAAATAATATCCCAGGAACCCTGTGAGGAGGTAACATGGGCTGGGAGACATGAGATTAATAACTGAGATGAATGAATCCTGGCCTCCACTGCCCATGGTCCACATCTGGCACTCATATTGATTACATGACACTGGCACCGTTGTTAAGTTGACCAAAAATCTGGCATGGTCAGCAAAGTGGATCTCTGAAAGTTGTCCTCCAAACCTTAGGGATTTGCCTTGCGTATTTGTTAGGGATTTGTTTGTCCCTCCCTCCCTCACTCCCTCCCTTCCCCAGGCCATGAAGCATCTGCTTGAAAAACCAAAGCCCAAGAACATTTTAGTCATGAACAACTAGTTCTGCAGTTCTTTGGGTGCAGGGCCAGTGATTTGTTCCTTCTCGTGCTGGAAAGGATAGGTTTCTATTCCTAAACTGTCTTCACAATTAAGACTTAAATCTTTTTTTTATCTGAACACAGTGTGTTTCTTCCCAAGAACTCTCCATTCATGTGTTCCTTTTTTATGTTGCATCTGTGTTATTCTCCTGACGCTGCACTCTGATATAAAATTTGTGAAACATCTCAGCCAAGAGTGTCACAGTTTGTTTATTTTTACAGTTATCTTGTTGATCTTTTTGACAAAGTAGAGGTGTTAGACTTGCTAGAAAGCTTTTACCTGACATCTTGAAAACCACCTGCTGGAAAGAAACCCATGGCTTTCTTTCCTGCTCAGATGAATCTAAAGAAAACCTGAAGAAAGTAACAGGATTTATCTGACAGCAAAAAAAGAAAAAGAAAAATGAAAGATAGATAACCACTGAAGTTGTTCATCCTTGAAAATAAATAAAAATGAGATGAACTCTTATGAACATTGTTAACTTCACTTTAGGTGAGCAGAAAATAATCTGTGATTCAGCATGCTATTATTATACAGACTAATGTGCTTAATTATGAGAGGTTTAATAACCTTGCCTGCTTCCTTCAGAGAGAATTTTATAATTTTTTTGAGGGAAACATCCTGGAAATATCTTGCAAAACTATTATTCCGTCATACTGAAATCTGGGGAAAATCTATAAAACCTATCAAATCTGCTAAAAAATTGTGAGTAGAAGATGTTCTCTCACATCATATTCTTATTTGTAGATGGATGAAAACTTAGTTAAGTTCATGATGGAAAAATATGAAGAAGTTCTTTATAATATGAGGGCATGAGACCTGCAAGAAAATGTTGTGGTGCACAATATAACTCCTTATACTTATTCAGACCATTTGTCTATCTGTCCCAGTATGAAATACAGTCGTACCTTGGTTCTCAAATGTAATCCATTCTGGAAGTCTGTTCGACTTCTGAAATGTTCGAAAACCAAGGCGTGGCTTCCAATTGGCTGCAGGAGCTTCCTGCACTCAAGCAGAAGCCGCGTCGGACATTTAGCTTCCAACAAAACATTCAAAAACCGGAACACTTACTTCCGGGTTTTCGGTGTTTGGAAGCCAAAACGTACAAATACCAAGGCGTTTGAGAACCAAGGTACGACTTTTAAGCTTTCAAGCTTTCAGGCAGGAGTCATTTTCAGCCCTACTAGGAGATCCCTGAGATTTAAACTGTGATGCTTTGTGTGGAAAAAATGAATCTACAACAGAGCTATAGCCCATCTTTCAAAAGGGAGAGATACTCCCTATATTTCACATGCATCATATCCTCATACCATTGGCATTATAGCAGTGTTTTTCAACCACTGTTCCGTTGCCTGGTGTGCCGTGGGAAAAATTGTGTTTATTTGATTCCTATTCAAGAGAATTACTTTATATATAGTCAATATAGGCAGAGAGTTAAATTTTTTAACATTTGCTAATGGTGGTGTGCCTCGTGATTTTTTTCATAAAACAAGTGTGCCCTTGCCCAAAAAAGGTTGAAAAACACTGCATTGTAGTACTGTGAGCTGACCCAAAGAGCACATTCAGGGACTTATAAATGTAGGAGGAGGGGCCAACTTTCTGATATTGACATTTCATCATTTTTATGAAAGGAGAGTTTTTGAAAACAAACAAACACCAAAACAATGAAGAATTCATTTTTGTATGGAACTCTGTTTTTTAACTTTAATTTTCTGCTCTATTAGCATAAAATATTACACAAAATGAATATTCATGTCCAGATGCATGACAGATGAATGCAGTAATTTTATCCTCTAGCTTGTTCTGTCGAAGTCTATACAGTTTGACATATTGACTTTAATGATTTGGATTTTTTTGTGAGCTGAGCAGTTGTCATGAAATAAGAACCTACGGGTATAAACATAGATACCTCATGCAACATTTAGTCATCATGTTGACTGAAAGAAGCTTACACCCTAACTCTGAGACACATGGGGGTTGTTTTTGTCAGTAAGGTAAAGGGACCCCTGACCATTAGGTCCAGTCGTGGACGACTCTGGGGTTATGGCGCTCATCTCGCTTTACTGGCCAGGGGAGCTGGCATACAGCTTCCAGGTCATGTGGCTAGCATGACTAAGCCGCTTCTGGCGAACCACAGCAGCACACCGAAACACCGTTTACCTTCCCTACAGAGAGGTACCTATTTATCTATTTGCGCTGGTGTGCTTTCAAACTGATAGGTTGGTAGGAGCAGGGACCGAGCAACGGGAGCTCACCCCGTCATGGGGATTTGAACCGCCAACCTTCTGATCGGCAAGCCCTAGGCTCTGTGGTTTAACCCACAGCGCCACCCGTGTCTCCACATTTTTGTCAGTATCAAAACACAAATTATTCCAGCAATTCTTTTCTGATATTCAAAATCAGTGATGAGCCGAAAAGAGAGGAAATGTTAAATCCCCGCCAAAAATGCCACAACATTTGCTAAAATAAAGGTGAGTGTTGGGGAGGAGGGGATAGGAAACATGTATCCATTGTTGAGGCTACAAGGCTAATATTTCATTTATTCCATCAAGCTGTGCAACTACAGTTAGGGAAGATATGGATGGTAGTGAACATTTGGGTGAACACCTGAATCAACACCCCACGGAAAGTAATTGCAGGTGGATAGGTAAAGGTAAAGCACCCCTGGGTGGTTAAGTCCAGTCAAAGGCGACTATGGGGTTGCGACGCTCATCTCGCTTTCAGGCCGAGGGAGCTGGCGTTCATCCACAGACAGCTTTCCGGGTCATGTGGCTAGCATGACTAAACCGCTTTTGGCACAACGGAACACCAGGATGGAAGCCAGAGTGCACAGAAACATTGTTTACCTTCCCATCGCAACAGTACCTATTTATCTACTCATGCTGGTGTGCTTTCGAACTGCTAGGTTGGCAGGAACTAGGACAGAGCAACGGGAGCTCACTCCGTCGCAGGAATTTAAACCACCGACCTTCTGATCGGCAAGCCCAAGAGGCTCAGTGGTTTAGACCACAGCGCCACCCGCATCCCTTGCAGTGGATAACACTCATAAAGGGATGCACGTATGTATTCAGAAGTTGTTCAAGGACATTAAAAGGAATGTGTGCCTGGATGTGCATTGCCATCTAAATTCTTTTCAACTGCTTGTGCATAACCCTGCAAAAGTGAACCAAGGTCAGAGGAAAAGTCTTTTTCAGTGCAACGTTGGTGAGCAATGAAATGCTTGCATAATGCAACAAGACCGGGAAGTTGCCTGGGCAACAAGGATGATTCCACCCCACCAGTTGTAAGGGCAGTGGAGAATTTCCATTCGCTTTCATGGATATCATTGAAATCTGGCTACGTGGTGTTGCTGTGATACCATTATGCTGACTACACGCTATTGCATTGGACAGAATCGCACAATGAAGAAATCCTCTCAAGTAGAAAAAAGGTACTAAAGCAACAGGGATAAGCAGTGGTTGTGAACACTATGCACACACACAAAAAGTTGAAAGGCTGGGGGTTTGCTTGTGCCCCTGCCCCTGAAATGACAGTTTTCACAATGAAAACTGAACCTTGTGGATTTTTTAGTTCAGTACAAGTGAAAAGCTTTTGCTGATACAGAGTGAAGGCAATTGGTCTTATGGGCTGGGATCAGCCAGGCGTTCCTATCTATTTCAGTTGGTTTTGTTTGATCACCGTGATGTGATCATGTTGGCAAATCTGTTTTGCCATTCCATTCACTGTGTTACCTTCAACTGATTGGAATCACCCGTCAAAGCAAACAAATATTCAAACTTTCGGATTTTATGGCCTGATTCTCATTTTGACATTGTAAAGACATCACTACATGAACATCACCTTGTTTTTCTCTCTAGTGATCTCCTCCCTCCTGCTTCCAATACTCTTCTAATTTGTGCTCCTTAAAAACTACAATGTCCCTTCTTTGGTAAATCTTAAGTCTTACCAGCTATATTGTTGTTACTTTTTTTGCTTTTTCTGTTGTAAATGGGCCTTAGGTTCCAGTAGGCAATTATCCCAGTCTTGCTTTCTATTACTTTTGCCCACTTAAGTAAATGCTCAAGATAGGAGAATGAGACAACTGAGACTCATGATCATTTATAGACAGAAATGTACATATTTGGATCTTTGTTAAGAATTCTCTAGTGATACTTGTAATTTCTGGCCCAATTATGAATTGAGTCATGAGAGTCCACCCATCACTTCTTGCTATTTTGCCTAGAACCCACTCCTGGGCAAAACCAGGAGCATAGATGATGTAAGACAATTAGCATCTTGCTTTGTTTCTGGATTCAACTTATTTCAAGGTATCTGAAGATATGATGAATTAAATGCTCACTGATGTTTATGCAAAATTCTGGTGCTTCTAGAAAGGGGCTTAGGCGTAAACAATACTTAATTGCTCCAGTTTGCAAACTTTTAATACCAAAATTATTTCTATACATTATTTGACCTAGCTTTGTTCTCTTGCAAGGAAAGATATTGTTGAAGCATCTATGATTAAGAATGTTCATCAGTTGAGGCATGGTTTATTTATCATTCTAAAATGAAATGAAATAATTTTTCCATGCTTTGGTTACAGGGTTATCTTTCCTGTTAATGTATATTTTATTGATTTCGTGAAAAGCATAAGCAAAGACTCAGCAGCTTCAGACATTACTGAAAAAGCACTGAAAGCAGAATGTGCAGTAATTTTTGCATTGAGATGCTCCTTCTAACATTCAAAGCAGAGCTTGTTTAGATTTTATCTGCCTCTGCAGCTTGCAGATTTTCCCTGCATGAAGCATCACTAAGAAGCACTGTGAGCCAAACATGAAAATTATTTAAATATTCAGCAGGTGTGCATCAAGGTAATCCAGTCATTATTTTCTAATGTATGTAACAGGAATATCTCTTCAACGAAAGAAAACCAAAATCGCAGTTCTTTTCATATGATCATTGGGGAAAATTATAAAAAAGTAAGTGCTGAATGAAACACCCCCCCCCCCAAATTTGCCAACCAGTTTGTAAGTGGTGAACTTTGTAGGGTTAATTCTGTTGTTCTTAAAGGAAAGACGACTGTTTCAAGTAATTTTTGAAAGGAAGCATGCACCTGCTGTGAGCTACATAAAATCATTCAGGAGTGATATGGTGGTTGTAAACAAGAAGCACTGGCAGAGGGACGGGGGTGCAGAGGGAGCGGGCCGCCCCCCGGCACCACTATTCCAGTACGGTGCCATCGGTGTGCCCCCCCAGACACGCACCACGCACACCAACGCGTGCGCCATGTCCCCTGGGGGCGCCAGCCACGCCCCCACCTGCTCTCCACCCCCAGTAGTGGAGCATGCAGCTTTGCCACTGGCTGGAAGCAGTCCACGTGAGAAAGATTCATCCACCCCTCTCTAGTTGGCACACATCTGTCTCAAGGGGCAATGGAAGAGTGCGCCATCCGGTGTAAAATCAAACCACTGGAAAGTTACAACACCTGCTGTGGCTGTAGAGACTGATACGGGAGAGACATGTTTTGTTGCAGCTGGGGCAGATGGAGGCATCCGGTTTCGCTGTTACAGATGCAGGTGCGCTCCTCTCAGCCATCATTGCTCCCCTGGTTACTGCTGTGGATATACAACTTGACTGTCTCTCTCCAGGCACTGTGGTCATTTGCAAGGGGTTCCCACACGGCAGGGTTAACGCTGCCAGACTTCACATCATGTTTGCAGCTTAGGCTTCTTACTACCATGCAAAGCCCCTCACCCCACTGAAACAGTTCAAATAATTTTGGGGCCCAATACAAAAAAACAAAATAGGGCCCCCTCGATCAGGATAAGTTGGGTTTGAGCAATATTTGGCTCAGTCCAATCTTTAGTATAAGCCCCATCAGCCCTGTCCAATATGGCCAGTGGTCATTGAGTACCTAATTCCTGCTGTATAAGTAGCTAGGGAGAAAAAAAAAAAACATTTGTACATAAGCATTATGCACTTTCTATAGAAAGTACTTTCTACAGAAACGCACAATTCTATATTTAACTTCACCAGAGAATATATTATGCAAAGCTTTTCTATGAATGTTTAAGTACAGAAATATCTTTAGTCTTGCTATGCTAAAACATTGCAACCTTGCAGAAGTTAATAAAGTTTCCTCCTCTAAAAGCAAGGCTGAGAGCTTTTCTAGAGTTTAAAAAACCCACCAGTATTGGAAATATCTATTGCTTAGAGATCCTGCCTATTAAGCCGGCTACTGGTTTGCTGGTTTATTAGTTTATTATTAGTTGCATTTATATCCAACCTTTTTCTCCAAAGAGCTCAAGGTGGTATACATGACTCTTCCTCGTCTGGTAATTTAAGCTGAGAGGCATTGATTGGGCCAAGATCGCCCAGTGAACTTCATGGCTGAGTGGGGATTTGAACCCTGGTCTCCCAGATCCTAGCCTGAAACTCTAACCACTATACAGTATAGCATTGATTCCTTCCTCATCTCAAACATTACACTAGTTGACTGTTTGGGAAGGGGCAGTTGTGAGAGATGGCAACAATAGCACAGACTACTAGTGCATACCCTCCAACATTTCTCCCATGGCTTCCCATTTCTGGGATAGCTTCTCTAAATCAGGGATGTCCCTGGGAAATAGGGAGACTTGGCTGGTCTGGAAGTGGAGGCCTCCTCCCTTCACATCTCCTCCTTTCCCTCATAAGTATACACTTTAATAATTTTGTAGATAACTTTTGGGAGATGAGGCAGTCAGCTTTTAAATCTAGCTGTTCTTTGTTTTGTTTAAAAGGCAAAAGTCTAAAAATTAAATAATCACAGAAGATAGTCAGAATATTCTTCAGTATACTTCAGTTCAATCTAAACGCCTGTTAAAGCTGTCAGATTTGGTTTAAATGATTTCAGGCACTGCAGCCATTAGAAGAATTTCTTAATGACATTTCATTTTCAACATTTTATCTGCATTCTTACATGCAATCACATACGCAGCAAGAAATTGGTTTTAAACTGGGACCTCTGCCCCCCTTTAACCCCCCAATTCAACGAAAGCCTCTGCGGACTTTGTATAAGTCCCATTTCACACACTTCTAAGAATGCTTTGAATGTGTATGTTAGTGAAAATACCGCACAAGCATGCATTATAGAGAAAATAGTTTTCAAAAATACCTGTGCAAGGTGTTAACAGTTTCCTTTCTCTTCGAGAAAAGTCTGCCCAACTGCCAGCCAGCCTAGTTTCCTTCAGAACCTAGCCCAAATCTGCCTTTGGGTTTTAAAGGAGACCCAGCCTCTCATAGCAGGAACTTAACTTTCAGATAATATTGCATGTCCCACCTCACTTAATTAATTGTTATACAGTCCCTGTTTACTTTGTCTCTTATTGCGTTCCACACTCCAGCTGTGGAGTTCCTTCACACACAGCCTCTGCTTGAATTCTTTTTCACAGAGCACATAATACAGTGGTACCTTGGGTTACAGACGCTTCAGGTTACAGAGTCCACTAACCCAGAAATAGTACCTCAGGTTAAGAACTTTGCTTCAGGATGAGAATAGAAATCACGCGGCGGCAGAGGGAGGCCCCATTAGCTAAAGTGGTACCTCAGGTTAAGAACAGTTTCAGGTTAAGAACGGACCTCCAGAACAAGTTAAGTTAACTTATTATATTCATCTCACACATGCACTATGTTAACCAGGCAGGAATAAGACCTGGCATGCCCATGTAGAGTGTAGAGAGGCTCCTGGAGACTTGTGGCATTTTTGTAATATTTGTCTGTTTATATAGAAATATACACATTGAAAACGAGAGAGCAAATAATCGCCCTGGCACACATTGTTCATCTTTAAAGTAGCATCAGTTCCCTCCAAAACAAACACCATATGGTCAGAACCTCCAGCCAGCTGCAAAGCCTTAAGACTTCTGTCTCCATTTCTGGCTACACTCTTACTTCTGACACCCGAGTTCTTCACTCACCATTTAATATGATAATGCAAATTCTATTAAAATAAAATAGCACCCTTCCCCACCACATTAAGGATTGGATCACACATAGTTCAGGCACATAGGTTTTCTACACAGGAGTCCAAACCTCAGGCTTATGCATCTTCTCCCACCATATAAATGGACGGTCATATGTCCCAGGACATTTGTGCAACAATGCAAACACTATGGCCTATGTATATGGGCCCCAGTCATTATTGCAGGTTATATCCAGGAAGACAGTTAGTTTATAACTTCAAGGCTGTTCTCCCCTATGTCTTGCCATGTAGATAACCTAGCATTCTGGGCTCTGTGTGAACCTCCCCTTCGGAAAAGTTAAGACATTTCGGTGTGTGATGTGTCTTATCAGCATTTTCTTTACTGAAGTGGAGTAGTACCTTTTGAATCAAAGGAGTGCTATTGATTATCTATGAATTTTTTCTCAGTTTTCCAGAGACTATGGATTTCAAAAGCTTGATGAGATTCTGTTTCCTTTGGTTAGAGACATGCTGAATTCGACAGAATCCTGTTTGAGCATTCTGTGAGTTCTTTCAATGTTCCCATGCACAGTGGCAAAATGCACCCAGAATGGTTAATTCATATGAAAAGATTAGTATGTTAATTTATACTATTTGGAATAATTTATACGGTGTATGTGTTGGTTTTAATTGGGCAAAAATTAAGTTTGTTTGATTGCCTTATAGCAGCTAAGAACTAGTCATGTTGAAAAATCCTTCCCTTATACAGCATTTTACTGAACTAATGTGACCACTAGGGTGCTGATTAGCAGTACAGGGGAAATCACTCATAATTTTGCTTTGCCCAAAGTTTAATTGGGGTTTTTCTTTAGAAGCATAATAAATCAGTATTATTGGTAGCAATGTGATCCCGCTGCAATGACTGGTGCAAAACACACACACACACACACACACAACCCCTCAGAATTTAGTGGATGCCAAGCTTTGGTTAAAAACAAAAATAAAACCCATTTACAGCGCCATCCTATGTTTGTCTGCTCAGAAGTAAGTCCCATTAACTTTGATGGCGCTTACTCCCATGTAAGTATGCATAGGATTGCACCCTTATTTAAAATGCATTTAATTGAGTTGGAAATTATGTTGCAGATTTAGGAATCTCTGCAGCTATTATCTGATAACTGAGAGTGTCATGAAAGTGATCGCTAAATTAACAAAGGGAGGCCCACGGCTCATCTAAAATTTTCTAGTGCCTGGAAAGCATGGATCTGATGAGTCTCCCTCTTGTCCCACACTTTCTAGGAGCGGATCTGAGTGGTTTTGCCTTTGCTTCTCAGGAAAACTGCTCTTTAGTGCTAAATCAGAACAAATGGCAATCCACAGACAACCTGATTGTCAATCATTCAGTTTCAGCACTAAATATTATGTTTCTCCAGGGGGGGGGGGCAATGGGGGAAATGGAGGTATGGGTGCCCCTTCAGTTCTGAATTCCCACAGTGTCAGAGAGTGGTTTTGATGATGACAACACTTCAGGTGTGGGTTTAATAACAATAGAAAATGACAAGAACCATTGTAATATCCTGCTAGTCACACACCTGAACTGTTCTGTTGCAGAACTGGCTTTGGAGTTTATGTTTTTTTAGCTCTGTTGAAGACAAATGCTTATAATGACAATTGCTGAGGTTTCTCTCCCCTCCCCTCAATTGCCTTCTGTTACTCTACAACCAGGTAAGTAAAAAAAAAATGAAAACTATAAATAAAAGATGCTGTCTCTGAATGTATAGTGTCAGATCTGAGATCTTGCATTTCCTTTTTCTCTTGTTTGCAGATGGTATCTAACAAATGGCAACAGAAATATAGATAATGCCACGTCCATAAAAACTGAGAAATAATTCTGTCAACATTTCATTGTGATACCGTCTAAGTAGAACACATTTAATAAAGATCATGTGCTGCTCATATCAAGGTGAAATGACAGCCTTATGTTTAAACATTCAATTTTATTTCTGTTCAGTTTAGATAATTAAGACTGCAATCCTATATATCGGGGTGGGGAACTGGATCCATAGGCATGCTTACCTAGGAGCAAAAGCCACTAGAATCATTAGTAGTACAGTACTTGCTTCTGAGTAGATGTGAATAGGATTTCATGGCCACGTACTCACCTTAGATTAAGCCAGGCATAGGCAAACTCGCCCCCCCCCTGATGTTTTGGGACTATAATTCCCATCATCCCTGACCACTCATCCTGTTAGCTAGGGATAATGGGACTTGTAGTCCCAAAGCATCTGGAGGGCCGAGTTTGCCTGTGCCTGGATTAAGCTCTACCAAATTCAGTGATATTTCCTTTTGAGTAGGCATTCATGAAAGTTCAATGCTACACTGCCATACTGTGTATCTTTACTTGGGAGTAAACTCTATTGACTGGGACCCAGGTGGTGCTGTGGGTTAAACCACAGAGTCTAGGGCTTGCTGATCAGAAGGTCGGCGGTTCGAATCCCTGCCACGGGGTGAGCTCCCGTTGCTCGGTTCCAGCTCCTGCCCACCTAGCAGTTCGAAAGCACGTCAAAGTGCAAGTAGATAAATAGGTACCGCTCTGGCGGTAAGGTAAACGGGTGTTTCTGTGCGCTGCTCTGGTTTGCCAGAAGCGGCTTTGTCATACTGGCCACATGACCCGGAAGCTGTCTGCGGACAAACGCCAGCTCCCTCGGCCTATAGAGCGAGATGAGCGTGCAACCCCAGAGTCGGACACGACTGGACCTGATTGTCAGGGGTCCCTTTACCTTTTAAACCCTATTGAACACAGTGGGACTGTGCATATTCATTTCAGTTCCTCTTAGTTTCTCATTTTTTCCAATTCAAAGTTCAGTTCTTCACCTTCCCACATCAGGTTTCTTTCCACAATTTTGCAAAGCAGTTTTGCCTAAGATGATGCATTTTGTATGTTACTTTCACTAGTATATGCATTTTATGCATACTTTACAGTACTTGAAAATTGCAAATATATATATGAATGAATTTGAAGGATGGTTCCATTTCATTCCATGTATTTTGGGGGAAAATGCAGAATAGGTTTAAATGTTTCCTGAATCGTTTAAATGTTTCCTGAATCAATTCCCCGCCCCCATCCCTAGCTGTAAATTATATAGCACATTCTCAGTTAATGTTGAATTGTGAGATCTAAACATGTGATGTTTTAAAAACAAAGAAACAATAGGCATACTTACATTAATTAAAATGTAAGTATCTATCATCCTGATTCACAGCCGATTTAGTTAAGTACTTTTATTCATTCTGACGTCACGCATCCATCTTGTGCCTGTCCCATTAACTTAAGCAGAACTTACCTTTAAATCATTATGCTACAGGATGGTAGCTTCAGTTTGCAATCCAATCCATGTTTGCTTGGATGCAAGTTTCACTGTCTTCAGTTGGTCTTTCATGCTCAGGGCTGCAGCCTTATGGTACCAACCTAAGCATATTTATTCAAACATAAGTCTCAGTGGGCGGTATTCAACTAAGGTTTGCTCAAAGTTGGCCCAATGAAATTAACTTCATTATTTTTTGATAATTGTGGTAGGTTTACTCTGAGAAAAACTTGGTTGCTTACCACCCATTGGAATGGCGTTTTAACATGCTCAAAAAACTGAGGTGGTTTGTGTAAATATATTTATTCTTATTGTTGCTATTTCCCTACTTCTCACTTCACAATTTACAAATACAGAGGAGAATCACCTAACAGAAAGTCACATAAAGAAATAACGAACTCTTGAATTTTCAGAAAAGGAAAACAAGCTAGCAAAAATAAAAATAGTTTCAAAAAAGAGAGAGGAAAGAATGGACAAATCCAAAGTGCCTTGTGCCCTATTTTTTTCCATTAGCTATAGCTTACTCTGTTGCAGATTTTTTGATTTACAGACTCAAATAGGCTTCAAAAATATAATAGAACATCTTTAATTAAATCCCAAAAACTCACATTCAGGGATAAATAATAATCCATCAGCCATTTCATTCTCTTACAGTACCCAAGAGGACTTGACAGTCTTAATCACTTCAGCCATTTATACCTTCATTTTAGCTCTATTTCAGTCAAGCCATTTAGTGGAGTTTATCTAAATTACAGTATCTTTTTTTATCACACGTCTGGAGCTGTAACACAGAAACTAATTTCTGGTGCAAAATGGAATATCTCAGAAGCACAGACATCAGTAGCAGAGGCGCATTAGAATGAAAAGTTACCTGTCACTAACTGATATTTGTCTCTGTAATGAGCTGAACCAGTCAGGAAATGTGGCTATAATAAAATTAGGAACCACCAGCAGCACAGCAGAATGCTAAGCATTAAGAAACATGACTTCGCGTGTGCTGTTGGTACCAGAGCGTGGTAAGCAGAGTCCATTTCACTCATCTGACTGAAGTAGCTTATGGAAAGTGCTTTGGATAGCTGACACATTGCCCAAAGACCAGGGGGAACCATTCTTTCCTACATTGGCTCCCATTACGTTTCCGAGCACAATTCAGAGTGTTGGTACTGACCTTTAAAGCCCTAAACGGCCTCAACCCAGTAGACCTGAAGGAGCATCTCCACCCCGATTGTTCTACCGGGACACTGAGGTCCAGCGCTGAGGGCCTTCTGGCGGTTCCCTCACTGTGAGAAGAGAGGTTACAGGGAACCAGGCAGAGGGCCTTCTCAGTAGTGGCACCTGCCCTGTGGAATGCCCTCCCACCAGATGTCAAAGAGAAAAAACAACTACCAGACTTTTAGAAGACATCTGAAGGCAGCCCTGTTTAGGGAAGCTTTTAATGTTTAACAGACTGTTGTATTTTAATATTTTGTTGGAAGCCGCCCAGAGTGGCTGGGGATACCCAGCCAGATGGGCGGGGTATAAATAATAAATTATTATTATATTATATTATTATTGCTACATCAGCAGCTAATTTAACCGGGGCTGCATCAAGTTCCATTGGCTGCCCAAGGGAGATGGCCATGCCAGAAATATACCAGCCCAGACATCGGAATGGCAAGATTCCAGTGCAAGAGAGGATGCACTATAGAACCACATAGACAAAGCGTTCTGACATCACATTCTGGAAGTGACATGAGAACAAGCTGGGAATTTCACACAGCTATTCCAGGCAGCTGCCAAGTCTGCTTTAGTGAAAAGATTTTTAACATTAACTTGGTTGGACTGGTCATGTTGTTCGGATGCCTAATTATCGTCTTCCAAAGCAACTACTCTATTCCAAACATAAAAATGGAAAGCGTAATGCCGGTGGACAACAAAAGAGGTTTAAAGACTCTCTCAAGGCAAATATTAAAAAATGTGGTATAAGCACCCACAACTGGGAAACACTGGCCTATGAGTGCTCCAATTGGAGAACAGCCTTTACCAAAGGTGTCATGGGCTTTGAAGACGCTCGAACTCAGGACGAAAGGGAGAAATGAGCTAAAAGGAAGACATGCTTGGCAAACCCTCACCATTATCAACTCCTACCCGGAAACCTATGTCCCCACTGTGGAAGGACGTGTGGATTCAGAATTGGCCTCCACTGTCACTTATGGACTCACTGTGAAAACTGTGTTTATGGAAGACAATCTTACTTGGCTACAAGTGATCGCCAAAGAAGAGAAGAAGAGTGAAAAGATAGGTCCTTAAAACAACTATTATCTTCATGGTGATGCTGTAGTTCTGGCCTTTTCTTTCTTCCACTATTAGTGCATCATTGTTTGTTTGTTTGTTTTGCATTTATACCTCACCTTTTTCTCCAAAGAGCTTGAGGTAATGTGCATGTTTTGCCCCTCATTTAATCCCCACAACGACCCAGTGAGGTAGGTTAGGTCAAGAGGCAGTGACTGGCCCAAGGCCAGACAGTGAGCTTCATTGCCAGGGTGTGTGTGCAGGATTTGAACCCTGGTGACTCCCAAGTCCTTCTCGTAACACTCTAACCACTACGCCACACCACATCTATGCTCATGGCAGCGTTCCATCATAGACTCCCACAGCTTTTGGCAAAAGTAAAGGACCATAGGAGCTTTCCATCCCACTTTGAAGAGAGAGGGCATAATCTTCTAGACTTAGGAACTGCATATGGATAAGTTTTAACCACAGAGCCTAGGCCTTGCTGATCAGAAGGTCGGCGGTTTGAATCCCCGCGATGGGGTGAGCTCCCGTTGCTCGGTCCCAGCTCCTGCCCACCTAGCAGTTTGAAAGCACCTCAAAGTGCAAGTAGATAAATAGGTACCGCTCTGGCAGGAAGGTAAACGGTGTTTCCGTGAGCTGCTCTGGTTCGCCAGAAGCGGCTTTGTCATGCTGGCCACATGACCCAGAAGCTGTACGCCGGCTCCCTCGGCCAGTACAGTGAGATGAGCGCCATAACCCCAGAGTCGGACACGACTGGACCTAATGGTCAGGGGTACCTTTACCTTTTATAGTAAGAAAAATGTGTAACTGCATCAGCAACTTTTAAAACATTTTTAATCTCATTGAAAATATACCGCATTTGATTTGTCCAGACTCTACAACTGAACTTTGTTTAGTGGCCATCATTCTTGTACAAATGAATATGATCAAAGCTTTGAAATAGGACTTTGTCATCTAAAAGGAAAATTCAGTGAGCGCGGTTTTCATCTGAAAATGTTTGTGGGGGGGTTAGTTGTTTGTTTGTTTTTTAACGCAGTGCCTTTAGGAAACAGTTCATAGGACAGGCCTTTAATATTTGTCAGGAGGCAGGTGGTGGAATGTTCTGCTAACGCTTAGCGCACTCATTAAATTTTACACTGCACATATGCATGTGCTTCCAGTGGTGCAATTAAAATTTATGCTTGTATTTTACATTTTCAGTTCTGCGCATCTGTCTTTCGTCAGCTGTATTGAAACAGAAAAAGCAAACAGCAAGGCAGTTGTAGCCTCTGCTTTGAATGGCCAGTTCATATGACCCTGAAAATATGCTGAGATCTGGGATTCTGGTGTAGGGTATGGCTATGGTAGCTGAGTGAAGTGGTTCTAAGGTTGCTTCATTGCACACTGAATACACATGGACAATTTATATTGTCACCACAGACCAATTTTTGGAAATCGTTGCAGTGGCACATTGTCCAAGCAGGATGTGGGTGCAGAATGGAAAAGAACAATAAATGTTGCCACCGCATGCCTCTTCCTTGGTATTTTTTCTTCAGGAACGTTTGTAACTATTTTAATTGTTCTGTATGTTTCACAAGTGTTCTCTTTTGCGCAGCAGTTTAATACTAGCAAATGGCTATAGAATGTAATAGAAAACAGTACTGCAGATTGAGTACTTCTAAAATTTTCAACCTGTTAACATTTGAACGATAAGAAAGCACAACAGAAGACTCTACTCAGAAATGAATTCCATTGAGTTCAGTTGGATTGCTCTCGGATAAATCGGTAAAGGGTTACTGCCTAAAATACCTTGGCCACTGTCCGCCATGTTTTAGGATAACGGAATTGTGTTGACCTATGTGTAACATGATGCCGCGTCAATTTTGTATGGCTATAGTTGCCCATATGTAACTGTGGGGTGGGCATGCATTGTCAGTAAAAACAGAAACAGTAGTAAAGATTAGGGATGCTCAAGGAATTCAGTCTTTGTGAATTCCAAAGGGAACTGACCTGATCAGAATTGTGGACTAATGATCAACAGTTGCAAAGCCATGCAACCCCAGACCAGACAGTGGTAAGGAGGTGTGATGGATTGGCAGAGCCACAGCTTCATCCATTCCTCATGCCAGCCAGGGTGAAATGTGGAGGCAATTGGGCCCCAATCAGGCTTGGTGCCATTAGGTGGTAGCATGGAGCCACTCTGAGATCCAGTGGATCCCAGGCCATCTCTGCTCCTCCCCCTCTGTCCCTGGAATGCTCTGTTTTGGGGCTTTCTGTGGCTGCTGCCAGCAAAAAGCTCATGGTGGTACTCCTGCCTGCCTGCACTTTAGACATGTGGACTGGCAAGTTCCTTGATGGTGAAGTGATGCTGGAGAAGAGGGAAACCTTTGTCTCAAACACACAGCGGGTGATGGGTGGCATGTGTGTGAGAGAGAGAACAGCCAGTTGGGGTTTGGATAGCATACTGAGTTACCCACTGGCTTCTACACTTCCCAAACGTTTTAACTGAAAACACATTTACCATGCATATTTTGAGTATAGAAATGCAACGAGATTGAGAGAAAATGCATTTAGGAATACATATTTTGAGAGGAATTTTTTAAAAATTGCACATTCATTGGATAGTTTACAGTAAAAGTTGTTAATGTGGAAACAACAACCCAGAACTTGGAATAGGAATGGGCTAATTCAACCAACCCTAGCCAAGATCCCATGATACTCAGTTCTGTTCCTGCATCTATGGATGCTTTGTTCTGTTTCTTCAACATCAGTTCTGCCATCTCTGCCAAGGACCAGTGGAAAAGATTGTTCAGAGTTGTATATGGTTGTGAGGTGTGTGTGTGTGTACACATATATTTATTCCTACTGGTTGAGTGGATTAGTCTAAAGCATCTCTTTAGATCCCAGCCTTGCCAAAAATGCTTCTGGGCAAATGATTCAAAATCATCCTAACTACCTCTTCAGTGACTACTTCAGAATGTATTCCTACTTCAATATATGTCCCAGCACTCAAGCCACTTTGCCTCTCTCTTCTCTTTTCCTGTTTGGGCCCACATTGCTAACAAACTGTCCTGATGAGAGCCATCAATGAAGCACATTCGCTGATATTTCTTCCAAGGCTCCAGCTGCCATGATCATCGCAGTCTGCAAGCCAAGGACTGAGGAAGATGAGGGGTTACCACATACTTTGTGTTGCTCTCCAGAATAGCTTACTCCTCGTTTTGAGCCATTCATCACCAGTAATTTGCCATGTGAGGAGCTCTCATCTCTGCAGGCCATCGCTACCCACCCAAATGCCAAGTGATTTTTTGAAGCACAGTCCTTACACCAGCAATGTACGGGGATTATTGGGGGAAATGCAAGTGTGAAATATGAGCAGAAAAATAGCAATCCATATGGTATTTTGATTATGTCAGTGGGAACTAACAGATTTATATTTGTTGCTTGTGTTTGGGTGAACATTGGTAAGGAACCTAAGAAATCAAGCTCAGCCTTTGTCTTCAGTTCAAGTAACAATCCAGTCAATCAAAATGTGGCATTTTGTGTGCACTCCCCCCCCCCCTTCTTTGCACAGCAGTGCCAGAGGAAATACAATGGATTGGGTTATATTGATCCTTTTAAATGTATCCGACGACAGCTTCTCACCAAATATTAAAGCAACTTTGCTATTCATTAGAGCAAAAAGCAGCAATTCTATATATGACACCTAGCCGTGCAAAACCATAAACATATTTAATGTTTCTGCCCTTAGGCAGAGCCATAGGGTTTTACTGTGAGGTTTCGTTTTAATTTCATAAAAAGAAAGATCCTCAGAGACAGCTGTGAAGTTGGTTTAAAAAAAATTGCCCTTCAGCAAATCTTCATATTACGCTATTCATTTCAAAATCAATATGGCACTTCTGCAAACTGAAGTGTCAACCTGTGCAACTAAATTTTTAAAGAACTCTTAGCTGTAATGTTGTAATAAGCATGCTTTCCCACATATTATCAAACTTGCCACAGACAAAAAAAATATTTAAAAGCCTGTTTTAATTAAATACAGCACAGTTTCAGCTTGGAATCCATAGCGTTAAAGCAAAACTGTTTTCTTTAAAGTACTGTGCCTGATCCTGCGCAACGTATATAGACCTATCATATGTATGTTCACTTAGTCCTCCTTAATATGTATTCCCAGGTAAGTGTTTATAGGATTTCATGAACTAACATTCCATTGAATGCCATGCAGCACAGAGATGGGATTTCTCAACATTTTAGTTGAGTTTCTCTGCACAGATTTTCTTCAGCTCTCCATCCCACTCCTTCATTTCAATGAGAAGTGAGCCCGCACCCACCAGGTTCTGCCAAAAATATGAACACTTATCACATTATAGGCATTATTATACATATAACATATGCATATTCACTCCAAGTTTCCTAATGTAATCATCACTTGGACAATGTATATAAGTATACAAAAAATTGTTAATATACCTATAAAAGTATGGTGCAGAAATATAGTATAACATGGGGCTTGACGCTTTCATATCTAAACACCACTCCCTGCAATTGTTGTGTACCCGATATGCAAAATTGCAAGTTCTATTCATGGTGAGCAAGTCGGATGGTCCACCAGCTATAAGCTTCTGGAATTATTTGTGAATTCTATCACGAACCCACCCGACCTGCTCCTCTCAGACTAATGTGCAGCTTAGAGCTTAGTTACCCATCAGTCTTCACAGTTCCTGAATGTTCCAATGCAGTTTTCAACTTTAAAAAATAATTCAAAACATTTATAAAGACTTTGGCCACCTCATGAGAAGAGAAGACTCCCTGGAAAAGACCCTGGTGTTGGGAAAGATGGAGGGCACAAGGAAAAGGGGACGACAGAGGATGAGATGGTTGGACAGTGTTCTCGAAACATGAGTCTGACCAAACTGCAGGAGGCAGTGGAAGATAGGAGTGCCTGGCGTGCTCTAGTCCATGGGGTCACGAAGAGTCGGACACGACTAAATGACTAAACAACTAAACAAATATATATATATATATATATATATATATAGAGAGAGAGAGAGAGAGAGAGAGAGAGAGTATAGATGTCAAAATACATTTAAATATGGATTCAAATAAAAACAGATTAATGTGGAAACAGAACAGAATGGGCTTAGGAGTGTACACTTGTGAAAGTCACTTTGATGGGAAATAGACTTCATTTATCCATCCCCTAGCTACAGGCAGAGAGCAACCACCTGCAGAAATAATAATAATAAAAAGATATCATTGTAAGCAGAACAACCGTGTGCACTGTCTTGCAGCTATTACCTTATTACCATTGTCACAAACAATAAATGGGGGAGGGGGGGTTGAGCAGGATAAGAGTAGATTAATATTTCCCAAGAATAGATCTGATGCATGTTTCTAGAGAAAGAAAATCACAAGCTTTTTAATGATGTGCTGCAATTCATCTCTCAGTTCCCCCTCCGCTGCAAACTTCATTCCATCCTATCTTTAGAATAACCCATTCCTTTGTTTGACAATATTCTGCTTTGCTCACCTGGGATTGTCCTGTGGAGGTCAACAATAGAAGCAGCTTCTGCCAGAGAGGGTGGATTTTCAAACTAACTCTGTTACTTTCACATCTATATATATATATTGTATTTTTCCCATTGTATTTCTCAATGTATCATGGATCTTATACAGCAGCTTTCCTATCAATATATTTCTTTCTTCAACAAAACTCTTGCTATATTTTGATATCCAGCTGTTTCTGCTGCCATTTTTGGCAGCATAAGCACACTCTTTTTAAAGATCCAACCTGTGACTGATCTTTGGCTTCTGACAGGCCTCAAAATATGCTTTTCTTTTCAGTATTTTTGCATTATCCTTTGTGGCCCCAGTCACAGTGATCCTGATGTACGTGGGGTAGGGGCACAGGAAGCAATAAATAACATGGCTACATTTTGGGATCGAGATGGCCACAACATTGTTGATTGCAGATGCCAGTACTCTTTGGCCTAAGCATTGTATATAAAAAGTAAAGGTAAAGGGCCCCTGGATGGTTAAGTCCAGTCAAAGGTGAATATGGGGTGCGGCACTGATCTCTCTTCAGGCTGAGGGAGACAGTGTTTGTCCACAGAAAGCTTTATGGGTCACGTGGCCAGCAGGACTAATCTGCTGGCTGATTACTTCATCAGGATCCCCATATGAGGCACCTCAAATACAGGCTACCCCTCCAGTTGGTCATTTGGGGAGTTTTATGGCCCACTAACTGTTGTGTATTAAATAAGATATTCTGGCAGCAGGGTAAAGTATTGCTATTGGTCAATTTGAAGTGTTCAATCACAATCCACAGCCTGATTGGGTCCCGCCGGAAAGTTTGAATATTATTGGTTCCCGCTAAAATGTATCTTTTCCCTCAGTCCCAATGTGTCTATAAATAGAGCTCTCCCTACCCCCTTTCCCCAGTCTTGTCTAATTCCTACAATAAAGAGCTGTTTTCACTAAGACGTGTAGCTGGACTTCTTGCTACCAGAACCCACGACACAACATACTGGCGACGAGGATGGGATTGAATTAGGCCGGCTGAGGGCTGCTGACCCTAGCGACCTGATTCTGGCGACAAGACTCCCTGTGACTGACAGGACAGATCAGTCCACTAAGATGGCTGCGTCACGGTTCATGGAACCATTTCATCCCGGAGCAACTGAGGCCTGGGATGCTTACCTCGAGCGCTTTGAATTCAGTGTGGCAGCAAAAGGGGTCACTGACGAGGAAAGGAAAAAGGCGTTGTTCCTGAGTTGCTGCGGGGCAGAGACCTTTGAGTTGGCTCGGGCAATTCTGGCCCCCACGACACTGCGGGAGGCATCGTTCGCGAGCATTACGGAACACCTCTCCAATCACCTTAATCCGACAGCGTCGAAGATGACATGGCGCATCGAATTCCACAAGAGGCAACAACGACCTGGAGAGACGGTAGCAGTTTTCCTCACCGAACTGAGGAAACTGGCGAGACACTGCAAATTCGCCAACTTGGAGGAGGCCCTGCTGGATCGGTTTGTGTGCGGCCTTCGCAGCAGCAAGGGCCGCAGGCGGATTGCGGCAAAACAAGATATGGATCTGTCGACAGCGCTCCGTGAGGCCATTGCGACAGAAAGCGCTGAGAGAGAGGAGCAAGACCCGGACCAGCGAGCCGAAAAGAGAGCTGGAGCGTCAACCCACACCGTGGACGACCAGCATGTCAGCCCCAACCAAAGCCCTGTGCGGGGGATAGAGATGGTGCGACAGGAGAGCACAGCAAATAAAGGTCGGCAGGGGGTCTGCCCTGGCTGCGGCGGATCACATGAGAGAAGGAAGTGCCGGTTCCGAGAAGCTACGTGTCATGCTTGTGGGAAAACGGGACACATAGCCAGGGTCTGCAAGTCGAGTGGCACGTCGGGGTCCGCGAAATCAAGAGGTCAGAGGACATCCACAGCGACGCACCAACTCGACGATTGCAACTACCTCACGCAAATCGAGGGCAGAACTGTGCCATTTCCAGCCCAAGGGAAACCAGCTGTGCGGGTCCTAATCGAAGGGAAGCCGTGTAACATGGAGGTGGACTCCGGATCCGGATTCTCCATCGTATCGGAGGACACGGCCAGATCGTTATTTCCTAGAGGTAAGCTTCCGAGATTGGAGCCCTTCCCGGCTACTCTGCAATCCTATTCCGCCGGCCGCATAGACATTTTGGGAATGTGCGCAGTGAACGTACAGTTCCGCGAGAGGGAGGCCGTATTAAAGCTTGTGATCGCAAAAGGGAAGCGCACTAGCCTGCTGGGCACGGACTGGTTCCCGGCCTTAGGGTTGGGAATCTCAGGACTCAACACGGTCCAGATAGCTTCGGAGACATTTAACACCCTGTACACGGAATTTGGGGAGCTATTTAATGGAGAGTTAGGATGTTATAAGGGGCCTCCAATTGACTTAGAACTGGACCCGGGGGTTGCGCCAATGCGCCTCAAACCCAGGCGGGTTCCATTTGCGCTACAGCCTAAAATAGAGGCTGAATTGGAGAAGCTAATACAGCAAGGGGTGCTTTCACCAGTGGACTCTGCTAAATGGGAAACACCCATTGTCACACCCCTGAAGGCTAATGGGGAAATACGAATTTGTGCGGATTACAAATGTACGATTAATAAGGCCATCAGGGGCAACTCGTATCCAATTCCAGTAGTGTCCCAACTATTAGCGAAGCTGGCTGGGGGCAAGGTGTTTGCAAAGATTGACTTGGCACAGGCTTACCAGCAGCTCCCAGTGACTCCAGCGTCCACTGAAATCCAGACAATTGTGACGCACAAGGGTGCCTTTAAGGTGAATAGGCTGCAGTTTGGAGTCTGCGTGGCACCTGGCATATTTCAAAGTCTTATGGAGCGCCTGTTACGGGGCCTGCCAGGTGTCCTGCCGTATTTTGATGATGTGTTAATCGCGGGCAAGGATGCTCAAGAACTACTGGGACGCATCCAGACAGTCCTATGCAAATTCCGGGATGCGGGGTTGAAACTAAAGAAAGAGAAATGTAGTTTTGGGGTAGCAGCTGTGAACTTCTTAGGGTACAGGATTGATGCTGCTGGCATCCACCCCATGGAAGACAAGGTTAAGGCTATCGCCGCAGCACCGACACCTAGTAACAAGGCTGAGCTGCAGTCCTTGGGCCTCGTCAATTTCTATCACGCCTTTGTGCCACACAAGGCATCGATAGCCGAACCACTGCATCGGCTACTCCAAAAGAAGTGTGCATGGCGTTGGGGGCAACCACAACAGAGAGCTTTTGAAACGCTGCGGGGCGTGCTGTCAAAGGAAAGTACACTTGCCCACTATGATGCTGCTAAACCACTGGTGCTGGCGTGTGATGCCTCACAATATGGCGTGGGGGCTGTCTTGAGTCACCGGGAGGCGGATGGGTCGGAGCGTCCAATCTCATTCTATTCCAGAACCTTGAGCCCCACAGAGCGGAACTATGCCCAGATTGATAAGGAGGCACTGGCTATAGTCACAGGAATCAAGAAGTTCCATGACTACGTGTACGGCCGCCCTTTCACAATTCAAACGGACCACAAGCCTTTGCTGGGTTTGTTCAGCCCACATAAACAAACGCCTCAAATCTTGTCCCCACGCATGCTCCGTTGGTCCATCTTTTTGAATGGATTTCAATACGAACTGTGTCATGTGAAGGGTAAGCTGTTGTGCCATGCGGACGCGCTGAGTCGTCTACCACTACCTGGAGCAGCCGACGACGACCCAGCCCCGGCCGAGCACGTCATGATGATGGAGACACTTCCCGGACCACCTGTGACGGCCGTCGACATCGCCGCAAGAACTAAAAGGGACCCCGTCCTCGCCCGTGTCCTTGTGTGGGTGGGGAGGGGATGGCCAAGTGGGACTCAGGAAGAGAAATTTAGACCTTTCATGGCAAGACAAAATGAGCTGTCCCTCCATAAGGGTTGCATATTGTGGGGCGATAGGGTGGTTATTCCAAGGTCTTTACAGAATGAGGTGTTGGACACATTACACATGGGTCATCCGGGCATGGTTCGGATGAAATCTTTAGCCAGGTGCTATGTGTGGTGGCCTGGCATGGACAAGGACATCGAACAATGGGTGCGCACCTGTCGAGCGTGCCAGGAGGTGCACCCAGAAATGCCCAGGGCACCAGTGCATTGGTGGGAGCGGGCTAAGAACCCGTGGAGCCGGCTCCATGTAGATTTTGCAGGGCCGTTTCAGGGAAAGGTGTTCTTAATTGTAGTAGACGCCTACTCGAAATGGCTGGAGGTCTCAATTGTTCCAAACATGTCCTCAGCTGCTGTAATCAGGGCCCTTCACATTTTGTTTGCAACGCATGGGTTACCCGAGACCATAGTATCAGACAACGGGGCGGCTTTTGTGTCCCAAGAGTTCAGGGCATTCCTGGCCGATAACTTCATTAGGGGGGTAACTTCGGCTCCCTTTCATCCATCCACGAACGGCCAAGCCGAACGGATGGTGCGCACAGCCAAGGGTGCAATAGCACGCCTCTTGGAAGGGGATTGGTCTGCTCGCATTGCAAGGATGTTGTTCCTGCAGCACACAACGCCGTGTGCATCCACAGGCAAGTCCCCAGCTGAATTATTAATGGGAAGGAGGTTGGCCACAATCCTAGACTATGTCCACCCTGACAAGGTGCCGGGCCGTGATACAAGAGAACCACCGGCTGCCGAGGGTGACAGAACCCGATACCTGACAACAGAGGATTTGGTTTGGGTCCGGAACTATGCAAGGGGACCAGCATGGGTGCCGGGGGTGGTCACCCGACCCAGTGGGCCAGTGTCATATTTTGTGACGTTAGAGGATGGCAGAGTAATGCGCCGCCACATTGACCAGCTAAGGCGCCGGTTCCCAAGCAGGGTAAGCCCGAGGGGGGAGGAGCCGCGCACAACTCTGCCGGCGTCTGGTGAATCGCAGCAGTCTAGTCAGGATGACTCCGGGCCACAGGGGGTGGAGGGCTCCGAGAGTCAGGAAACCGAGATCACCACTGATGAACCTAACCCGGAAACAACTAGTCAGCCTAGAGAGTCAGCTAGTGACGCAGCTCCAGCTGAGGTACCCGAGGTTATTGGAGAGAGAAGTCTGACCACGGATAGTCCAAGGAGTGACACACCGGGGGTTAGGCGATCCGGTAGGACTCGAAGACCTCCGCAATACTTGAAAGATTACGTGTATAGTCTCAACTAGGTGCGGGGGAGTGTTGTGTATTAAATAAGATATTCTGGCAGCAGGGTAAAGTATTGCTATTGGTCAATTTGAAGTGTTCAATCACAATCCACAGCCTGATTGGGTCCCGCCGGAAAGTTTGAATATTATTGGTTCCCGCTAAAATGTATCTTTTCCCTCAGTCCCAATGTGTCTATAAATAGAGCTCTCCCTACCCCCTTTCCCCAGTCTTGTCTAATTCCTACAATAAAGAGCTGTTTTCACTAAGACGTGTAGCTGGACTTCTTGCTACCAGAACCCACGACACAACACTAACCTTTGCCTGTACATACAGACAGAATCCTTCCTCTTGTACCTGGGGTTCCCAATTGCTATGCTTCTGAAGAATACATTAATCGCGGCCAAGAAGCTTATTTATTAAGATCTATGAATTCAAGCCATTCTATTTATTGATACATATACATTTATTTTTCTTGTGAATATATTTATTTGGACCTGCGGTTCCCTGATACTTTGAAATAGGAGGGCTCCACCCCATCCTCTCTGAGATTAGACTACGGATCCAGCCCGATGCCTTTTTTTTTGCCAGCAGGTTGTGACAATTGCTGTGAGGTAGGCGAAACCTCCAAACTGGCCCAATTCTCCCTAGCCCCAAATATAGTGACTGAGTAGCTCCACGGCAAGGCCAAACACATGCGCTGCCCACTTGCCTTTGGGCAAGGTCGTGCTGGATGGACAGGTGGCATGCCCATTGCTGACTGTGCTCCAGGGAGCAAGCACAGGTGGTTTAAATGGGTTGAGACTGTGTTGCCCTGCAACCTGGCCATGATGGGCCAATTCAAATGTGAATTGAAGAAGTGTCCCTGCGGTCGGCTGAGCCTAATTGTATTACCAGCTGGCTATGCTGCGGTACAACTGTCCCTGCTTCCAAAACCAGTAAGCAATCTTTATTGCGGGTGGCAATCCTACAAAGCAGGATTTCTTCATTATATATATCTATATATATATATCTATATATCTATATCTCTCTCTCTCTCTCTCTCTCTCTCTCTCTCTATATATATATATATATATATATAATCTTTATTGGAATTTCAAAAATAAAACAAACATAAACCATCAAACAACAAATAAAGAAAACAGAAAAACCAAACAAGCAAACAAGTCACATCATACCTGATCTTGTCACAACTTATTTAAATCATCTGCAGACGTAACATAACAAATCAGTCTGTGAATCATATAAACATAAACAACCCATAAAACGTATTATTTATCCATACTGCTGCTAGCTTCTCACTTTAAGGAAGGAATGAAGGAGTGAAGGGGTTTGAATTTAATTTTTATAGATAAGCAGAGTAAGATAAGATAAGGGGTTAAGAAGGATTTCTTCAAGTTAAGTAGTATCCCTTGTAAAGTAGGATACACAGGCATCCTATTTCACAGTGGGTAATCTATGAATGATTATTAATTAATTAATTAATTAATTAATTAATTAAAATTATTTACTGTCGCATATCTGATAACCACGGGGCTGTTTACAACCTAGAAACGCAAAATGCATAATATTTTTAAAAGCCATAGATTGTTTAACGGCCAAGGGCCTGGTTGAAGAGGAATGTTTTTGCCTGGCACGTAAAGGTGAGTCTCCCTGGGGAGGACATTCCACAGACAGGGAGACACCTCAGGAAAAAAAGGTCTATTCCTGTGTTTCCTCCCTTTGAACCTTTTGTGGAGATGAATTAGATCTTACTCATATCAGGACAAGCAAACTGTCAAGTTCTGAAGTGGTGATAGCCTCATGTTTGGAAGTAAGAATGACTTAATAAACAAAGTTTGCCTACCTGTATTGAATTGGTACTCTGGACTAGTTTGAGTATTAACTCATTAGCTGCTTGATTTAGCTTTAGGGCCATTAAAGGTACCAAGCTAGACTGGGAGGCCTACTGTCTTTTGGTATCGATTCATAGAATCATAGACTTGTGGAGTTGGAAGGGACCATGAGGATTATTTTGTCCAACCTCCGGCAATGCAGGAATCTCAGCTAGTTATGGAGAATAGAAAGTTTGCCTATCTAGTATTAGGTAATTAATTAATTCTGTGTTTGATTCCTGTTCTTCCTTTAGATCCAGAAGGATACCCAGGCCAGTTTATTATAAAACATTGTGTATTACCACTGGAATGGTGCTAATGACACCAAGGTCGCAGGTTCAATCCCCTTACAGGGCAGCTGCATATTCCTGCATCGCAGGGGGTTGGACTACATGATCCTCAGGGTCCCTTCAAACTCTATAATGCTGTGATTCTATGTGAAGTATAGTTTAAGCCATTATTGGACCACTGGGGTGAGAAAACGCACAATGGCCAAGTTACCTAACTTATGCACTGGAACAGTCCCTCTTTGATAAACCTTAATTATTTCCTTATTTAAATGCTTCAAGAGCATCCTACCTCTACGAATATATTAGGGAAGCGTACAAAAGTACAATAATAAATAAACGAAGTAAATTAAAGACAAGACATAAATCATAATTTAAAAACCTAAAGGCAGTTGAAAGAGAGAGAGCAAGCTAAAATAGAAACTTACTATTTTAAAATGCCACCAGGGATGCCATTCTATAGAAAAGGCCACACAATGGGATCTTGCCCAGCACTGACTTTATCATCTCTCCATTGCCAGGTAAATGCTTTTTATTCTCCTAGGCATCTGCATAGCACCACTGAGCTGGCTTTGGGTCACTGGTTTTTGTACTTTGCATTCATTCTTGCGTTAAGTGGGGGATGAACATTTTACGTAATTTGGTGGTTTTCTGAATCAACACTTTCTTCTATCTATTGTATTTTTGCGTTTTATTATGCTTGTGAGTCACTTTGGGGCTCCTCTTGGTCGTGTGAGGGCCTTTAATAAACTAATGAGCCAGCTAGTTACGTTCACCTAGCAATGTAATATGAAGAGCCTCCAACAAAGATCTTGAAACAAGGGCAAGCTTTATAGCAGGGGTCGGCAACCTAAGGCCCATGAGCCACAAGCGGCCCATGGGGATCATTTAACCGGCCCATGAGCCACCCCCGAACTGAGCCGCCTGCTCAGTGAGTCTCCGCACGCTGCACTAAACTGGTGCAGCACGGGGACTCACTTCTACGGTGCCGGAAATCGCGTCTGCGCATTTGCATGTTGATTTAAGCCAGGATCTATCCACGTCTTGTGCCCCTCTTTGTGCCCCGACTGGGCCAGGTGAGAAGACTGGAACACCTTCAGCTTAATCAGGATAACTGGACTCAGGACTGTCTGTCATGAGCACCTTCACTAACTCAGAGGTCGAATAACGCGCTGGCTATGTTAACTTGAAACAGTTCTTCTTTATTTTCTACAAGCTACATTATATACATAAATACACAGCCTGTGTGGCTAAGTTTCTTCCACACATCTCATCTACAGAACAAACCCTGTCTCTAACACACACACATCCAGTCTGACACAGAGAAGCTAAATAGGAGATCAAAGACTCAGTTCCCTCCCCCTTCTCTCAGACCACAAGTCACACGATTCTCACAAAGGGAGGGGGTGAAATACTAACAGTGCAGACGCCGAAAATTGTGGGCGCGTATGCACAATCTGGCCCACGCAGGGATCTCCGCTGCAGTGAACCGGCCCAGGCGAGGTAACTTTGCCAACCCTTGCTTTATAGGGAAAGGCACTCCTAAAACTTTATCGCAGGCAAATCCCCATTTAAAGGGTCCTTCTCGTTAGTGGTGCCCACCCTGTGGAACATCCTTCCATCAGATGTCAAGGAAATAAGCAGCTATCATATTTTTAAGAGACATCTGAAGGCAGCCCTGTTTAGGGACGTTTTTAGTATTTAATGCTGTATTGTTTTAACACTCATTTGGAAAATCAGCCAGATGGGCAGGGTACAAAATAATAATAATAATAATAATAATAATAATAATAATAATAATAATAATAATAATAATAATAATTCACATTCGCCAAGGGCCTGGCATGCTGAATCGGAAATATTAATGTGCATTGTAAAACTACAGTTGCTGAGTGACTGGAGTATTTCAGCATGTCCAAGAGATCATGCCTTCTAGTTTTTTATTTCCTTACAGTGGTTTCATCCAGCTGTCCCAGTTGCAAATAGGCACACTGGGACATAACGCTGGGATTTCCGTGATCAATTTCCATGTGTGTGTGTGTGGATTGCAGGCTTGTGGAGCTGAAAATTTAATCACAGCAGTGATGTTGTGCCTAAAGTGTGATTAACCCTTTGCCTGAGAGCCATTTTTAATACCCAAATCCTCCACCTCCACCTGCTTTTCTGCCTATAGTGGAAAATACTGGGGTCTGCAGAAGCTGAGTGCAGTTTTGATTGCAAAAATGACCTGCAAGGAAAAGGGTTAATCTCCTCCTCCCACAATGCAGCTGCTGTGTTTTCCTCATTTATTTTGAGACTTAAACATATGGTTGGGGAAGATCAAAAATGTGTGCCAGATATCAGATGGGCCACATTGCCTCATTTTCTAGTAAGCTAAAGAAACTGCTGTGCATTTTAAGTGAAGCACCTGTATGAATTATATACACTTTGGGCTAGATGTTGACATAAGGATTGCATGCCAACCAAATGTGCATTTCTGCGTATTGATTTGTGCCACTAACCTCTGCTTTGGTGGCATTCCTCATTTCTCTACGCAACTGATTGTTTCTTCTGCACTTCTAGTATTTATTGATTTGGGGAAAGAACTTATTGAACCCTGTTATTTCTCCCTGAATATACTCCCCTGCCAGTATGAAGTTATTTGACAGGTAACCATTAACAAAAATTGCTTGAGTATGCCTTACGGAGAGTGTGGAATGAGGACAACTAAAGCATAAGCAAAGGCACACTATATAGTGACATTAATGTATAGGTTAGAGGCTGGAAGCAGGAAAGGGATGAGGGAGAAGAGAGAGCACATTGGTATGCATGCTGAGAAGATATCATCCAAGAGCTGCTTTCATATTTTCAAGGTGCACCAATATATTTTCCTTTACTGGCAGTTCACAAAGTGTTCTGGTCAGGTTGACACTAATGGTAGTTATGTGGATCTAAAATAAATAAAAAGTATTTATTAGGGGAATGAATGTGCTCAGGGTCCTCTCAGGGAAAGGCTTGTGCTCAGTGGTGGAACTCATGATTCACGTTCAGGAGGTCCCAAGATGTTCAATCCTCGGCATCTCCAGGTAGGACTGGCAGCGACTTGAAATTCCAGAGACCAGCTACCAGCCAGTGTAGACTGGGGGTTCCCAAACTTGTTTGGGTGCCACAATTCCCATCCCTGACCATTGGTCCTGCTAGCTAGGGATGATGGGAATTGTAATCCAACAACAGCTGGAGTCCCAAGTTTGGGAAACCCTGGCATAGAAAATACTGAGCTACCGCGTTTCCCCTATTTTAAGACACCATCTTATATTATTTTTTCCTCAAGAAAACACACTATGGCTTATTTTCAGGGGATGTCTTATTTTTATTAAGTAAGCATGCACAGAACGACGGCGCTGGAAACTTACCAAGTGACGGCGCTGCTGTGAGGCTCCTGGGGAGCCGGTTAGTCCGCCTTGTCCCTGAAGGCCGGAGGGATTTTATTCGTCTCCCCCCCTGGGGGGAGCAACAGCCAACAGAGAGTTGTGGCTTCCCCCCCTCCTGCTCAGCCCGGCCGCAGGTGGCTCATCGTCGCCATGTGCCCACCTCGCCAGCCGGCCTGAGCAACATGTGGGAGCCAGAGCGGGTGGCTGGATTGATCGAGGCAGGTGCTGGAGTCCCCGGCGAGCACTCAGCCTTCAACATCTAAAGGCACGGCTCTCCTGGGAGGCAGGCGGGCTGGCCGCTCGCTTTTTGTTCCCCAAACGCAGTGGCGCGTCTTTGGTGGCACTTTGTCCTCCATGCGCCCTGCTTGATGTGCGCATTGGAGGGAGCTTTGGTTTGGGGTGGGCAAAGATCGGGGTGGGGGTGCTGCTCAAAGGGGGGAAAAACCCGAGCTATATGCAGTCAGAATCGGAAAGTACCGAGTTGGTGCGGAGGTCGCCAACTTTAGAAAACAAAAGCCCAGCAGCGCTGCCTGTGCCTTTAAGGGGAAATTGAGCGGAGGGTGGAGGCAGACTGTTTCGTAAGCACATGAGAAGCTGGATCAGGCTGGAGCTGTTGCCGGGAGGCGCCGCGTCCAGCCCCGCCTCTTCCTTGGCACCCTCCAGAACCGCGCCTATCACTATGGCTTATTTTCGGGGTATGGCTTATATTTTACAAATGCGGAAAAATCCTGCTATGGCTTATTTTATGACTACGTCTTAAAATAAGGGAAACACGGTAGAGGTACCAACAGAGCTGCCTTGGTGAAAGACAGTTTCCTCTGTTCCTGTGAACCAATATATCCTTATCCGAGTAAAGGAAGCATTCCCAGACAGCCTGACCATTGTTGATCCTCTGTCTGAGTAACAGGAAGAGTAGAACAGTCCCTGACGTCCTGCTTGAGGACAGAGTCCTTCAAATTGCTCTCCTTTACCCTCCATCTACTTATATTTACATATTAATAAATTATGCCGTAGTAGCGAAGAGGTAATTCTGTATATTGTAAAGTGACCAGTAGCGAGGGATTTAGGCCCCTGAATTCTTCAGGAAATGAAAGGACGTCAACAAGCGTTTTCAAAGCCGTTCAGAGCAGAAAGCCATATAGAAATTATCATTTTTATTGAAAATTGCCAGAATATATATGCAAATTGCCAGTAGTAAGAAGATCCTTCAAAAGACAAGAATGGAAATTGCTAGTCAAAATACTATTAGAAATATTCACAAAAAGGATTAAACCCCTGTACTTCTAATTTTGACCATAATCTCATTTTCAATGTCATCACAGGTGTGTGTTATTGTATTACGATTATGACAAGCTGCTTATCAAATTCCTAAATAATTCCAAAATAATTTTCAAGGTAGACTTTAGGACACGGGTGGTCACTGTGGCACCCTTCAGGTGTTGTTGGACCCCAGTCCCATTTAGCCCTAGCTAGAATGGCCAATGGCAAGGGTTTATGAGAGTTGTCTACTAACATTTGGTGGGCATGACAGTCTCCAACAGGAATTTGTGCAGTTGTGTCACAATTATATAAAGGGATTACACAACTGCAGATACTTGTTGCGCAAAGTCTTCCACTCACACATACACATTCGTGGAATTGTGCTAAAGGCTGAGTTCTCAAGATACTGTTGTTTAGTCGTTTAGTCGTGTCTTTACGACCCCATGGACCAGAGCACGCCAGGCTATCTCAGGATACTTGAATTTAATCTTGTGAATTCTAATATGAACTAACCTGATCCACACTTTCTGAGCTAACGGGTGGATCAGGAGAAAATACACTTGGAAATGAACACTTTTAGAGATAAGTACATTTAAGAATATTCATCTGGAGATGTATTTAAATGCAAAGTTTCATACTATTTTTTTTTAAATAAGTGGATTAAAGTGGGAACACGATAGAAAGGATTTATGAGTGAACACATGCAAAAGTGATGAGAAACCAGAAATAGACCGACTCATCAGTCCCTAGAAACTCTTCCACTTCTGCCTTTTTGATTCCAACTCATTGTTTCTCCAACTCTGCTTGCAAAGCAAATAACCTGGGCTAATGTAATTCAGCAGCCTCCATCCTCTGGAAAGTGGGTCAAAGTACAAAAGGTCATTGGGGAGGAGATGACAGGGCCGCATCTTTCCCCAGAATATCTTAATGAATGCCCACAGCTCCACAAATGTAGGCTGGCACATTGTTTTAAAAGAAGTGCGGAAATGAAACAGACATGTAATATATATATATATGCTGTACAATGCGGGCTCTTAACTGAAAGTTGCCTATGTAATCACAAAGGTATGGATGCTCAGATGTCTGCTCTTGGGCTTCTTTCTTTAACCAGTGTGCAAACTCAGCTCTTTTATTTCTAGCATGTGTTTTAAATTGATTCTTATTCAAATGTCTCTAAGGTTTAAGCAGAGATGGAGAGATATATCCAGGGTTTTTGTTTTTTTTTGTCTTTTGACACCCTCAAATACATCAGCTACCCAGCCTTATGGTTCAGATTAGGTTTGTGGTATGGCAGCCCTGTTGGCTGAAAGTCGAGCTATGTTACAAGCACAGCCCGTGGCTGTAAACATATGGTCTAACATCTTGAACTCATTGAAGAATACTATTGTGGTTCACTTACATTATTAATGTGCCATCCAATTCAAATCCGGTGCATTTGGACTGTCTTAAGGTTTACTGCTTTTAAGCGTTCGTCATTCTAGTAATGATAGCATGGGTATTCTGACCAGGAACTACAGATGGCAAGTAAAAAAATGCTGTTTTAATTATCTTGGAGTGTAAGTTCAGAAGAAAAACTACCACAGGAACGTACTAGATGATATTAGAGCAAATATCCCATGACCAGGGGTAGGCAACCTAAGGCCCATGGGCAGGACCGGCGCTAGGGTTTCTTGCACCCTAGGCGAGACCACCTTCTGGTGCCCCCCCGCCCCCCACCAAAGCCTGCTTTAGCGGGAGGTGGGGGTGGTGGAGAGGCAAGCAGCAGTTTTTCCGCTGTAGCGGAGAAGCTGCTGCTCGCCCATCCCACCGTCCCGCCCAAGCCTGGCCAGCACCCCCTCCATTTTGGCGCCCTAGGCAATTGCCTAGTTCATCTTAATGGACGTGCCTGTGGGCCGGATGCAGCCCAATCGCCTTCTAAATCCGGTCCATGGACAGTCCAGGAATCAGCATGTTTTTACCTGAGTAGAACGTGTCCTTTTATTTAAAATGCATCTCTGGGTTATTTGTGGGGCATAGGAATTCGTTCATTCCCCCCTCCCCCCCCCCGAAATATAGTCTGGCCCACCACATGGTCTGAGGGATGGTGGACCAGCCCATGGCTAAAAAAAAATTGCTGACCCCTGCATGATACCGATAACTAATAAACAATAGATTAATAAAAGGAAAAAAAGATGTTGAAGACATCATATCTTCAGCTCCCTCTCTCTCTTCTTTTCTGTTTGTAAAATGTATCTAGACCGGGGGATCGTTAGCCTGGATGCCTTTATTGGAGTATGTGATGACTGTTCTTGTTAGTGTATCTGTTCCTAATTACTGTATGCACTGTGGGAGAGTATCTGCACCACTTGTTCTGATACTGAAATCTTTGTGTGTGGTCTTGTATGCAATGCTAATATTTTAATTAGGTCTGTAGTTACTCTATAAAGTCACTTACACATTTCAGATGCCCACCACATTGCTCTTGCTCATTTGATTTTGAAAAAGCTAATCATATTGAATATATTATAAAGCTATAGCAATTAGATTATGAACTTTTGGTGCTAAGACAATTAGTATATAGTTTCATATACACCCAAGAGCTTCCTCTGAGTTCTACACATGCTTGAGTACAGGGGTGTAGCAAGGGGGTGGGGGGCAGGCCACCCCGGTTCCATAATGGAGGGGGTTACAAATTATCAAGGAACAAGTTTTGGGGGGGAATTTTTTAAAAATTCTTTTAATTTTTTAATGCCTGCTCCGAAGGTCTTATCTTACTATACTAGGGATTATATAGCTATATATGAAATTTCATGCATATCGTTAATATCTTGACCCCCCTTCACCAAAATAGCTGTTCACTTGGCTGTTTTTTCCTATGTCATGAAGGCTGAAATTTCAGTTCAGTGGAGCACTTACTGTTCCCAATCCTTACTGTTCCTAATCCTAACCCTGTGGAAAGCCATCTAATTAGACTTTAATTTGATTTTGAGGTGTTTTTAGGAGGTAATTTAATTATTGTTTGATTTTATACCAATGTTATGTATCTGATGAGCCTGACTTCGGCTGGGGAGGGTGGGATATAAATAAAAGTGTTTTTTATTATTACTAGTTATTATTCCTTTGTAAGAATAATAGGGGGAAGGTGAAAAGATCCCACAGGAATTGTAAGGGTGATAATCATTCCAGAGCAATACATACCTATTCTTTTTCCCTGAGGTGTATTTGTTGTAACAGTGCAAGCCAGTGTTATCAGCTGGGGAAGGTTGGCAAATCCCCACTGGCGCTGCCAAAATGGAGCCTGCTGCATGGAGTAGCAGAGTTAAAGGCCACACCCACCCATGAAACTGTGCATTCTCATACCCTCCAACAGGGGGAGGCCTCCTCGTAAAGCTGCCACAACTTGCCCACACGTATGTGAGCTTGCCACCTGCGTACTGTTTACTGCAGCAGGCAAGTGGGGGACAAAGCAGCCCCTCCTTTAGCACAAAACTCCGCAGAGATTTGTTTTTCCTGACTTTATTTTTTTGTCAAATGAGCACAGTCAATTCAGTTGTTAAACTGCACCAGGTAATGAATGGATTATCTTATTTTTCTTCCATGCTGTAGTCTGCTCTACTTTCCATCTGTGCTCTGCTCCCAGACAATCCTTATCCTCCATTTGTAGCATCAACGAATGCTTGGAGGCCAATTTTATTGCTCTCAGAATCCATATAGATCATTATGAAGTAATCCCAGGTTCTGTTACTCTAACTCTGGGGCATGTCTTATCTGATGTTTACTATCAGAGAAAGACGGTCACTCCTAACCATATTGTAAGGTGCTGTGTCTCAAAGATGTCCTTGAACAGTTTTCTGTTTTATTTAATCTTTTTGCAAGATTTTGAAAATCTTGTACAGCCTAGTCCAGCCATAGGCAAACTTAGCGTTCCAGATGTTTTGGGACTACAACTCCCATCACCCTTAGCTAACAGGACCAGTGGTCAGGGGTGATGGGAGTTGTAGTCCCAAAACATCTGGAACGCTAAGTTTGCCTATGCCTGGACTAGTCCATAACTATTTCCAAACAGTACAAATGAAAACTTGTCATTTGGATGATGATGACGATGACAACAACAACAACAACAACAACAACAACAACAGCTTGTACCCAGCCCATCTGACTTTGTTGCCCCAGCCATTCTGGGTGGTTTCCAGCATAATACATGCCAGAACATCACACATTAAAGTGTCCTGATACAGGGCTGTCTTCAATTGTCTACGGAAGGTGGTATAATTATTTATCTCTTTGAGATCTGATGGGAGGGACTTCTGCAGGGTGGATGTTCCCTGTAACTTCACTTCTCACAATGAGGCAAGGCATATTCATTTCTCTCATGCAGAGAATGTGGAGTACCTTTCTTGCAGTATGAATAATTCTTAACTAAATTACTGTTTTTCTTTCCAACTTGCCATCCAAAGGATTATCTTATACATAGTTACTTGGAGATAGTGCAAATAAAGCGAAATGTGATAGCCTAGCCCTAGATGGTTGTAAATGCAAAGGGTCGGCTTATATACTGTATGTGCTAAATTATATAGAATGTCAAATTTCAAGGGGTGTGTGGTCAGTAGAAATGCAGGGGAGAATAAATTTGATTAATTTCACATTTAAAGTTGAATCTATCTTTCTGCTATGGTATGCCAACCAAAGCACATAAATTCTTTAAAATTCCCACTTCTCTGAATTTTGCAATGCATTTCTCCAGCCAAGTCAGCCAAGTAATGTGTATATAAACGCATATTCTAGGGTAAAGGATGCATAATGCATATATAAAGTGCATTATATTGGGGGAAATTGTTTTGCCAAAATATGCATAGTAAGGGAAATTGCGTTAAAAAAATAGGATAAATTCATAATAATGAACTTTCATGAGAACTTCTTAATTTAATTTAATTTTTAAAATCCACAAACTGGTGTGCAAATGTGGAGAACTGAACTTAAGAATATAAAAATGAGAAACTGAAATAGACAGTCTCTGGCTAATTGGGAACTGAATTCATTAGACCTCATAGCTACTGCAGACATGCAGGTAAAAATAGCAAGAATTTCAATTGTTTCTACAATACAGTGGGTTGCTGTCCACATGTCCAGCCATTCTGTTCCTTACACAAAGAGTACAGCCCTGACTGTAGATCTTGAGCACAACCTGCATTACAGCCCATTTCCATCAGTATTGACTACTAATAGAAGAGAGAACACATGTTGCTTATAAATGATCCGAAAGTCATTAAAGTGAGCGAGCCATTTTCTATTCCCTTTAATTTTCCTTGGAATATTATGTACATGCTCTTAAGATGTAATTTTATGGTCAATACTTATGATGCAGTTGCTGAAATGTGACATGCTTTGTTGTTGTAAAACAGCAACAAAACCCCAAAACCTAGGTACATCAAGTCCTTCGATTACGGGAGTGGGGGTGGGGACCAGATATATATTTCTGAGTAAGACCTGCAATTAAGGATTAGAAGCAACATACATCAATAACCTCCCAGTAGCACCTTAGAGACCAACTAAGTTTGTTCTTGGTATGAGCTTTCGTGTGCATGTACACTTCTTCAGATTAGTTGGTCTCTAAGGTGCTACTGGAAGGATTTTTTATTTATTTTTTATTTTGTTTTGACTATGGCAGACCAACACGGCTACCTACCTGTATCAATAACCTCATCACACACACACACATGCACGCGCGCACGCGCACACACACACACACACACACACACACGTATTATATACAGTATATATTCTCTAGTATATACTTTTGATGCGCAGTTGGAAAAATTCAGCAATATTCAACAAGACCAGATTCTGCCTCTGGGTGTTTAATCCAGACATAGTTTGCTTATAAACCACTAGAAAGCAGATCCAGGGCATTCCAT
Organism: Lacerta agilis; assembly: GCF_009819535.1. Lineage (NCBI taxonomy): Eukaryota > Metazoa > Chordata > Lepidosauria > Squamata > Lacertidae > Lacerta > Lacerta agilis. The sequence continues at coordinate 8,765,135 of NC_046327.1, read as the reverse complement.
TTGTTCACCTGTCATGCTATGAGGCTCTTCTTACAGATTTTCTATCTTTGCATTATTAGTTTTTAATTGCTGGCATTTGGTCCAGACATGGTGGTTACCATGTCATTCTCTTTTTAACCATTTTCTTTCTATTCTTTTTATTTTTTTAATAGGGAAGGGCAGGTGGTGGGATTTGACCCCCCCATACTAGCCCCGTTCTTGTGTCAGTTGTGTGAAGGGACAGCTGTGATTACACAAACTGCACTTATGTAGATTCCACTGCTCCTGGAATCCTGTATAAGCAGGATTCCAGGGTTTAGGGAAGCCTATGAATATAGATATCTATTTACTTTGACATCCCTGTCTCAGATGTCTTTGCTTGCTTATGTGCTTATCAACAGTGAACTTAGGTACTAAGGTGCCCTGGTGTGAGGTCAATTTTTTTTGGGGGGGGGGCGCCCCTCATGCAACCTTTCCAAAGTCGGATAAGGAGGCAATCAAGTTTGGGAAGGAGGTGTGGGGCTCTGGCAGGGTCCTAGAGCTCTCCTTTCTCCCTCCCAAGACTGGGAAAGTGCTAACAAGGTGCCTCGTTTCAAAGGTGCCCCCCTCAGCTTAGCACCCAGTGCATGTGCACTACTCGCACACCCCTAAATCTGCCTCGGTGGGTATGATAAATTTGCCACCCTCTGGCAAAGGCACTTTTCTGCCTAGTTCAGTGGTGTGTAGAAAAAGTGGGGGTACATGGTTTGCAGTGTGACAGCAGCTGTTCAGCTTCCTTCCCTTTGTCCTGGGTGTGCTGTTACTTATATGCCCTGCCCTCAAGCCAATCAGCTTTCTTTGGATGGGAATGGCTGGCATGGATTGGATACGATAGCAGACTGCTTCCCTAGATCCCTGATTCAGGAGAAGGTTCCATATTCTACTGATCCACCAAAGAAGCAGTTTGCAAAATGCATATGAAAATCTTGTGTTGCCACTACTAAACTGATTAGTTTTAGCCCTGTCCTAACCCTTAGCTATGTATGTTTTCTATCTCAAGTCAATTTGAAAACCTGTGTTTATGCAACATCAGCAGTCAGAATTAAAGAAAAACAGTTCACTCTAGTTGCAGACTGAAAGCTTTTACCTGTGGTGCATGCCTTATGAGAAGAATAGTAACCCAAAGGCACCCTCTATTCTGGCTGATTAGATAATAAATGTTATATGGAATACTAATGCATATTTGTTTACTTTGCAGAAGAGTTGGCTTAACTTCAAATATTGCTACATATAGCAGGAAATTAAAAAAGAACATATAATTTAAAAGCAAGTAATAGGTTTTAACTATTTTTTCTATTTATAATAGGAATATAACTGCAATGTAAATGGGTTCCCAATTCTAAATACATTTAGTGAATTAATAATGTGTGGTATTCTAGTTCTGCCATCAAGCAAATGTTTATATATATATCTCATGGGAATCCAGGGGAGTTTATAAGTATGTTTGCCCTCTTGATAATATCAGCCTGACACAATTACATATACTGTTTGTTATAAACATAGATAACATCTTATTTGCATACACAACTTTTCAACAAGTTAGTTAATCCAGCTTTATGGAACTGGAACAAATCGCAGACTTAATATATTTAGGAAAATCTGATTAGAATTCAAAAAGAGACTCAAGAAGTGATGTGGCTACTGAAAGCATAAAAAACATATGTATCTGAGACCATTATTTCTATTAAAGTTAGGTAGGTCACGGCAGTTGACCAACAGGTTTCAAACGTACCATAATCCCCAAAGTGCTCATCATCTAAGTAATGAATGAAAAAGGCACGTGAGCAAGGAAGAGGGTGCAATATAATGAAACTATATTGGAATACATCACAAATTTTGCACCTTTTTCCATATTATTTGTAAGCATTTTTCTGCCTGTAAGCAAATAACGCAGCCGTGAGCACTAAACTTGAACCAAATATCCCACATATAGTTCCAGAAATCACTTTTACATTGTATGAAAACTCAAATATAATGTGGAACTTAACAATTATGGAAAGTAATGAAATGGAATAAACTGCCATGTGACTGCATCCTTAAAACCTAACACAGGCCTAAAATGCGGGCGAGGGGTGCTGTGGTCTAAACCACTGAGCCTCTTGGGCTTGCTGATCAGAAGGTCAGCGGTTCGAATCCCCGCGATAGGGTGAGCTCCCGTTGCTCTGTGCCAGCTCCTGCCAACCTAGCAGTTCAAAAGCACGCCAGTGCAAGTAGATAAATAGGTACCGGTGCGGCAGGAATGTAAACGGCATTTCCATACGCTCTGGTTTCCGTCACGGTGTTCCATTGTGCCAGAAGCGGTTTAGTCATGCTGGCCACATGACCCAGAAAGCTGTTTGTGGACAAACGCCAGCTCTCTCAGCCTGAAAAGCGAAATGAGCCCCGCACCCCATCGTCACCTTTGAGTGGACTTAACCATCCAGGGGTCCTTTGCTGTTGTTGTTCAGTGATTCAGTCATGTCCGACTCTTCGTGGCCCCATGGACCAGAGCACGCCAGGCACACCTATCCTTCACTGTCTCTCGCAGTTTGGCCAAACTCATGCCAGTCACTTCGAGAACACTGTCCAACCATCTCGTCCTCTGTCGTCCCCTTCTCTTTGTGCCCTCCATCTTTCCCAACATCAGGGTCTTTTCCAGGGAGTCTTCTCTTCTCATGAGGTGGCCAAAGTACTGGAGCCTCAACTTCAGGATCTGCCCTTCCAGTGAGCACTCAGGGCTGATTTCTTTAAGGATGGATAAGTTTGATCTTTTTGCAGTCCATGGGACTCTCAAGAGTCTCCTCCAGCACTGTAATTCAAAAGCATCAATTCTTCGGCGATCAGTCTTCTTTATGGTCCAGCTCTGACTTACATACATTACTATGGGGGAAACCATAGCTTTAATGATACGGACCTTTGTCGGCAAGGGCTCCTTTACCTTTACCTAATAATAATAATAATAATAATAATAATAATAATAATAATAATAATAAACTAGCATCTGCTTTATGTTGGCCTTTCAAGACTCCAAGGGTTCATTTCTGAGCCAGGTACAATTCAGATTGTTGTTATTTTATTTATATCCCGGCCATGTCTAAGGCTTAAACTCTAAGCTGAACTCACTACAGGCTCAAATTCTGGAAAAGTGCAAAACAAGGCACTATCCCTGTCTTCTGCTTGAATAGAGTTACAGCTTTTGAAATGCTATGATCAAAAATACGTTCAACTATTCCTTACTTTTCTTGCAGTTTTCACTGCAACAGCTCTCATTACAGTCCTTGGGCATGCTTCTGATTTCCCCCCCCCTCTCTTGGGTGTAGTCACCAGAAACAATCCTGATGGAGCCAGTGGAGGTTTCCAGCAGAACTATAAAGCAAAATGATATTTAATTTAGGCACTTGGCGCAATTCCTTTCCAACCTTTCCTGCAAGATGAAATGTTCGGCTTTCAGTCTGCAGCTAAGTACTTGTAAACCCTCCTGTCTCTTCTGAGTATTATGAAGTGTGATGTCAGACATCTGGGCAATACCAAGTGCCACAGACCTCAAAGCAGTGGTTACTGGAGCTGTGCAAAATACGATCGCACTCCTCCAAGACTCAGGAAGCAAGATGGATATGTGTAGTTGAGTGAAGCGTTACGTAACTTTCCAGTGCTTTTGCATCATTCTCCTTATAAAGTGTCACAACAATCTTACCCGTCAATGTTTTGGGACAGTAGGGCCCTCATTTATCATTAGGGAGAATTACAGCAAATATGTTTAACGTATCCACCAGAACATAAGAGACTAACAGCCAAATTCTTGTAGCATCTTCTTCATCACCATAAGTGAAATTGGGCTGTATAGGTCTAGTCTTTTAAGAATCCCAACAGTTCATTTCTGAGTCAGACACTGGCAAACTTCCACAGGATCCCTGGAGTATTTGGTCTATCTGGGTTTCAAGCAGAAATGAGCTTATGATTTTAGGATCATTTTATGGTACCCTACTCCATAATTGAATACAGGTTTTTTTTTCCCCCTAGAAAGTTGTTACAGTGAGTGTCACACTTCTTAACAACAACAAAAAGAGGTGCCGGTACTGCATAGCATTGAGTACCCCCTGAAGAAAACCCCCCGCAAAAAAGCACTGATTGTATATGTCAACGTCAAGATGGTAATGTAATGTTAAAAAAAAGTGGTCTGTGTTCTTTTGCTCTTTGCACAGGCACTTGATTTGTGTTCTAGGAAATTTCTGTTCCTTGGGTTGTGATTCCTGAGAAAGACTTGTTTGTTTATTTTGCCAAAAGGTGTAAAAAAAAAAAAAAGTAGGAAGGAAACATGCATTCCCTGCTTGCTGTTTATGACCACATCACAAATCATTCCAGGCCAATAAAAGCTGGTATATTTGGTATAAAGAGAGACAATGTAAGCAAATGAAAACTAAACATACTAGGTATTTGCTGGAACAGAGGAGCAGTAAGTGGCACTGAAGGACATGGAGGAAGAGAAACCACTTAGTGTCTGCATGTTTATATTTTCAGTTTTACAGAGCTTGTGATATTGCAAGAGCAATCACTCCACCGGAAAAACACTCCCTTCTGATTACTGCTGACATTAATGTAGTTAGGATTCCAATTCACAGGTGCAAATAATTTTGGCATTGATGCTGGGTCCATATTCATTACACAGGGAAGTTTTTAGTGTGTGATGTTGTATTTCTGCCTTTTTTGTTGGGAGCTACTCAGAGTGGCTGGGGCAACCCAGTCAGATGGGCGGCATATAAATAATAAATTACTATTTTTATTATTATAAGCACAATTTCACCTGACAACACTGTGAGCTGTACATGTCCACTCAGAAATAAGTTCCACTGAGTCCATTCGGCTTACTCCCAAGTAAGACCACACAGGATTGTAATTGAGTCTAGTTTCTAAAACACTACGAACGGGGACATGGTTACAAAAGATAATACCATCCTAGCAACTTGCATTAGTATTTGGCGTAACTGTTTTTCTGTTTCTGTTTCAATTGTGTCTTCTCGCTGTTCTACAATATGGATGTGGATTTTAGCAGTGGCCACTTTTGCTGCATTCAAAACACTGGGACAGCAGCTGTTAATATGAATCTAAAGAAAAGAAAGAAAAGAAAAGGGTAGAATGAAGCAGTACTGATTTAACATGGCACAGTCACTGCTGTCTTCTAGACTATTCATATTTTATACATTTCTTTCCTATTATGCTTTTCTATACATTCTTTTTTAAAAATGGATAGGATTGTGGGGTTGGTTTGGATAGTGTCTTTGTAGTCTGTAACAGAAGAAATGCTTAAGTGGTCAAACCAGTCTCTTTGTTAAGGTAATGGACCTGGCCAAGTCTATTAGGCACCCATTTACATGTCTAAAGAACTGGTCAACTGCATTTGTTTTGCCAAGGGAACAACTAGCAGGTGATGCTTTTTCCTGGAGTGGGGATAGGCCTCCCCACCTCTACTGGCTAGAGGCTATTTCATCTTGTGGGTACAAGTGCAATCGCCCAGGAGTTAGCCTTTTGCATGTCGAGGTCCCCAAACCACCATTCAAATGAATCACACTTCACACAGAAATTTAAGTTTAAGGGTTTTTTGGCATAATTTTGGCCACAACTTTATTAAAATACAAAATATGTGAGTGGTTGCTTAGGCATTGGTTCAGACTATCTGTCCCACTGGGGACAGAACTAACATCCACCCACCTGTGGAAGTCAGTAAAGGGGAAACACTTTGGGGAGAGAATGGGAGCCGGGGGTCTGACCCTCGCCTCTACCCTAATGCTCCCAGGGGCTCTTGCGTGGGCCCTGGCCCCCGACTGGGGGATACGGACAAGCATGGTGAGCCCCTGGATTCCATTAATGGAATTCCCCACGCAGTAGCAGCATTGGAGGGGCAGCCGGCGGGCCTTGAAAGTAGGTGAACAGAAATCTCAGAGGCAGAAAGCACAGATCAGCCAACATAGGGATGACATAAAAACAGGAGAGATGGAGGGGGTGGGGCTTTACTCAGAGCAACACTATTAACCTAGAGGCAGCACCTTACATTTCTCTCTGTGAATATTGAATAAAATACCTTGGTAAGAGCTTCTTGTTTTTCCATTACTGGCAGCCTGCTGTGAGGGAGGGGGGTCAGATTCCCTGAAGCCTGACAACTGAATAGTTAAAATATTCAGCATCTCTAACATTGTTGATCACCCTTTTGGCATAATCTACCTGCGGCTTTGAAACAAAATTTGAAGATACATAAGTTGTGAGGACCTACACATGATTAGTAGCAAAAAGGACGAGCTCGTACTTAACATTTACAGATTATTCACATGGGGACAAGTGATTTTAGCTTGGGAGCTTTAGTGGAAGTTCAAATTCCAAATGTCAGGACCTTGAATAGGAGAGAGATAACATAAAATCTTAACCATTAGACTTCTGCACCACAAGGGTTAAGAATGAGAATCTGGATAATCTGGCTTTCTTATTATGGAAGTAATTATCAACAAGAAACAAATCGTCGATGAATAACTCAACATTTCTGAGAGGAGGTGCTCCAAAGAGTCCTTAGGTAGTTTATACCCTGCTATATATAACTATATGGGGGGGGGGGCATGCTGCTTCCAGTTATTAGATTTGAGTAAGACTTGGTATTTGATGACACATTTTAGAAGTTCTGTTTTCACACCAGCCAGCCAGCATCAAATCCCATTAAGGCCAATAAAAGTAATGGGACTTCTGAATAGACATGCATAGGATTGTGGTGCAAAACACAATGTGGCAAGATTTGACTTCAGTCCAGCTTGCTCAAGCTTGTTGACAGTATATATGCACGTACTCAGGATTCAAGATTTACACATAATGTGGAGTCTAAGGAATATTTTTTTAAAAAAAGAAAGAAAAAGATTTAAGTTTTAATTCTTAATGTCAAAAGAAAATCCATACTGAAAAACAGAATACATATTTCCACCCAAAATTAAACATTTTAGTTCAATGGAAGGGCTATGGATATGCTGAATTTTGTATCACTGAAATAAATTGGGCTTTAAATGAATTTTAGGTGGATTGTACCCAAAATTGAAATGGGAAAAAAATGAAAGCTGATGTGTTCTGGATAAAAATTTGTGTGGTATATTGGACATAATGCTAGACTTTGACCAAGAGACCAGGATTCATATATCCATGCAGTTTACTTTTAGCCAATTTAGACTGTGAACGTTGTCCTAAACTCCTTGGATGGAAGGTGGGATAAAAACAATGTGTGGGGTTGGTTGTTTTTTTAATGATCATACGAGATAGCTATTGGTTTATGTTCAAGGTTTGGAACATTGAGATTGCAGGTATATTATATACACTTACCTGGTAGTAAATCACTTTGAACATTGGGGCCTACTCCTGAGAAGATATGTTAATGGGAGTTCTCAGGAAAACATTCATGTTGCCCAAATCTGTTTACTATATATATATATATATATTTTTAGAGTTATGTGACACAACAGTTAGGGATTTAGAATTTGTGTCATTTGTGCATATGCCACACATCTGTTTTGGCCCATTGTATACCTAGCATTAGAAGAAGAAAACGGAGCCTCTGTTTCTGAAATAAAATACAATTTATGACACATGGGACATCTGCACAGCAGTGTTTTGAACAAAAATAGTTAATTGAATTTGCCAAAGGTATTTAGGTCTTAAAACACACTTTTAGCCTGAAAAGTGACTATAAAAAGGACACATTTACCAAAGTTTTTGCTAACAATGCTTTAAAAACCATGATTTGCCTTTTCATTACTACTCTAAATGTCAGAGAACTAACATGTCTTTTCCAACTCTATAATTCTGTGATTCTATGAAAGCACTAAAAATTGTTGTTGTTTTTTAAAGCCCAAATTCATCTACTTTCTACTTCTTCTTTTACCTCTGTACAGAACGCCTAGACCATGGCAGCCTGTTATAAAATTGACTGGACTTGGAATATAAATAGAATAAGTAAACAATAGGATTAGAAAACCATTGATGATCAGGGCTAAAGGTCTAAGAATGCCCATATAGCACTATTCATTATAATTAACAGCACAGAGAATGTGCCGTGTCCGGTCCAGTTTTTGTTAACACCTGGTGCAGAGCTGCTTGGAAAAGGGGAATGTTTTGATTCCCCTGTCTGCTCTCAGCCAGTGCTTCTCTGGAAACTACATAAAGATGCAAAGGAAAATGCAGGCAGAAGTCTTGCAATCATCTTGTCAAGGCACACTTTTCCTTAAATTGAATGTGTAGACATGTGTTCCATTAAATAAATTTCTTTGTAGTCCTAGAAGTGTCCTTTTCTTGTCTCTCTCTCTCTCCTCCCCCCCCCTCTCCCTGCACCCAGCACAGCGCTACTTGCAGAAATAGCCCAAAGCAACATTTAGATTAAAGCCGTTCCAGTGAGATTTTAATCCTGCAGACCTTTCCTTCAAATATAGCATACTTTCTTGAAAAGGACAGTGCCTTTTGCATGGCAGTGAGCAGCGTAATGCTGATTAGGTTCATAGACATGTGGAGAAGGTTGCCACCATGAGGTCAACATCTGTTGACTTTGAAAATGATAGGGAGTACTCCGCGTTTGAGATAATTGCTGTTTATGAAGGGATTTTTTTAAAAAAAAATATACTCATAAAATTACAAATTCATAACAGATGAAAGAGTTTTTAAAAAGATTAGTGGGTTCCCCCCTTTCTTTCTGATACACAAAGTATAGATCCAGCCCACATAGCATGTAGGTTAATAGAGGTGCGAGAAAATAGTTGCATGCAATCATATTTGATTATGGGCTTGTCTGGGCCAGCACATTTTTTGCCTTGAGTTTCCCACATTAGAATGCAATTAAGGAGCAAGAAGTTTAATGGCATTAATGATTGGTACTCAAAATCCAAAGGTGCTAGATCCATCAAAAAAATGGGATTCAGTGCCAAACCCTCCCCAGTATTATTTTTCTTGCCCCCCCTTATTTTTACTCCCATTCCAGAGCCACTATAGTGACTCCTGTTTTCTTTGATGTAGAGAAGTCAATCAACTCATTTCCAAAGCCTTGGTGTGATACTAAGCATTGTCGTGTGGAATTATTTGCAAAGTAGCGAAGTGTAAGTTATATCATCTGGCTATTATTTTGCTGTTAGCTCACTTAACAGAGGGGGGAAGAGGCTCATAAAAGCTGTCATTATCCCAAATGAAACACAGCTAGGTACAAGTAGTATTTCAGGAACAAGAAAACAGCTAGGCAAGATTGAATAGTATTTATTCCCTGCCTTGCATGCTGTGTTCTTTTTGTCTTACACCTGAATCATTGCTGTGTGTGTGTGTGTGTGTGTGTGTGTGTAATCTATTGCCATAAGTGGCAACATAGAAGGTACCTTCAGGATGATTCACTTCAAATCTCCCCTTTTCCAGACACTTAATTTTTCTTCTCCTCTCACATAGTGGAAATATGACCAACATGGAGGTCACATTTGTGAACAGGTGTCCTGTCGTCACCAAGCTGTTGCACAAAAGTTAAAACTGTGGCTATTAGCTTTTATGCCACTGGTTATCAGCTTTTATGCCACATGAGCTGAGGGTGTCTCCTTACATCTTGACCAGAGAGAGAAAAAACCAACTGAATAATAAAAAATGGTGGGCTGAGTTTGCACTAACAGCTGATGGGAATCTTGCAAGGTTTTTTCTTCTTCTTTCCTTACTCATGGTCCTTCATCTTTCAAGTAGGACACATGATCACTCCAGCATGAGAAGCTATCTGCACATGGAGTGTTAAAAGTAGGGCATTAATTACATGTTTCTGCGTACCATAAATTCTGCTGTTCTACAGGAAGGAAGAACACAGGTCAGGTGACACACTTTCATGTTTCACATTGGCTCTTAACAGACATTGGCTTGGAACCTGAGATCCCATGAGCAGCAGTGGAGGAACCCTCTCTGTCACCTGGGGCAGGACGCTGAGGGGCAGGGCGAACAGCCTGGTGACGCATGCACAGCGTTTGTACAGACTGTGCATGCACAGCAGCCCATATATTTGCCGTGTGAGCGGCAGCTCGTACGGTCGCTGTGCGGATGTGGCGCAAGCGGCGCCCACACTGATTGCATGTGCGCCCTCTGCCACTCTGCAGCTGGAGGGAGGCAGCGAGCCATCTTGTGACACAAACCCCAGGGCAGTGCCTGGAGCTAACTGTCCCCTCTGCCCCCCTTCATATGCCTCTGCTCTTGGGACGCTCCCACTAGGGGATTTGCAGAGGAGCTTTTCCACTCTCAGGTCAACTCAGAATCCAAACCAGTATGTGAGCAAATGATATACCCAGAGATACAGTTATCCTACAGCAAATGCGTACTGATACAGTGCAATTTGGGGGGGGGGGGGAGCTCACAGATCAACAGAGCCTATGAGAATGGTGCACAGATCCTATCAACTCTGAACAGTGGTCATGCTCCCTGAGCATGATGGGACTTGGAGTCCCATGACATCTGGAGGGCCACAGACACCCCAACCCTGGTGTAAGCCCCTCAGCAACTTAAATATTACTGACAACACAATGATAAGTTACAGTAATGTAGTGAAAGGGTTTTTCCTTGCTTTGTTTAAAGTTTTCGTTTAATAAAGTTTTTCTGAGTGAATTGTTTACGAGATTCAACATTACGAGAATGCAATTACTTTGTTCCTAGGAATTTTTAGCTGCCAAGTGAGTTTATGGCATTTAACCATATTACTTTATGGGCAGCTTAAAATAGACTGCTAAATCTGCATGCACAGTTTTTCACAGTGCTCAGTTCTTTCATTGCCTTTGTGTCTCCACTCCACTCCCCGCCCATCTCATCCATATTTCCCATGAACATATGTGCAGATTGCTGAAACTTTGCTAAAGCATTCTTCATCCAAATGTGTGCCTAACTGCAAGAAAACAACATTTGGAAATTCAAAAATAAAACACGGGGGAATTCCTAATGTGTCGATTCCAGTTTGGAAACAAGACCAAGTAATTTGTAACTGCAAAAGGCAGGGAGAAATTCGGATGCACAAAAAATTCAGAAGAAGGTGTCCTTTTCCCTTGTGCTTCCCAATTTATTTTCAATTCTACGAGTCTGAGGCAAAGTCAGCATGCTGTGTCTTGATGATTGCTCCTTGATTGACCTGGCTCTCATTGTTTTGCTTTGCGGCAATCATAACCTTAACGTTATGAGGAACGCAAGGAAAAAAACACAAGTGTCAAATCAAGTCAGCTCCTGAAACATTTGGCACTTCTCATTTATTAGAGTTTGTTCGCTTTTAGAGCAGCATGAGGCAACTTGTATGACAATCTGTAGTTATTTAAAATGGTTTGTAGACACCCATGGATATTTGTGTTTTGTTTGCTTCTTGTTGAAAAACCCTCATTGAAAAATCAGGAGAAATAGTCCCCCCCCACACACACGAAGAGCATTCCTCACAAGAGACTATAAATAGAACAACACATGGTAGATATGGAGTATGAAAGTTCCACATTCCCCAAGGGGGATTTCCTGCCCTACAAGGTGAATATCACTGAGCTCCTGTAACAAAGGACATTCTTTTCCTGAAGTGGATGGTAAAATTGTAAAGCTTCAGGACACTACACATCAGGTGAACATGAAAAGGTTAGAATAGTCATTACTTATATTCTTGCTCTTCCTTTTGCAGTCCTCCCTGCCCCCTCCTTGTTACAACGCAAGGATTTAGCATTTTGTTTTCACATCAAATGATGATCAAGAAAGTGCACTCTGTCTGCTATGTTTGTTCATGCATTTCATGTGCCTTTAAAAAAAAAGTGAGTCCTTTATTTTAGGGGTTACCATGTTTTTACTTAACATATAATGCCAAAGAAAATGAAACAGGTTGGAACTGCAACAAAATGTTGCAGTTTGGAGTGATCCTGTCCTGTTCAGGATTTCCTGGACACACTGTTGCATTCTATCCCTCCACAGATTTCCATCCCCTCCTCCAACATTCAGACAGTATTCTGTGCCGTCTGAGAATTCTGTGCCGTCTCATCAGGCTGTTTTGCAACCCACCCAATTTCCCCCTTTTTTTTCTTAAAAGATTCTTGCATGTATCAAAAAAAGGGGCTCTGCTTCAGCTCAAGTGGGAGGAGAGTGCTGCCAACTTCCCAAGGCCTGCAGAACATATTTTAAATGTATTTATTTATTTCCATTATTAATTGCTTTCTTGCAGTCCATGGGACTCTCAAGAGTCTCCTCCAACACCATAATTCAAAAGCATCAATTCTTCGGCAATCAGCCTTCTTTATGGTCCAGCTCTCACTTCCATACATCACTATTGGGAAAACCATAGCTTTAACTATACGGACCTTTGTTGGCAATGTGATGTCTCTGCTTTTTAAGATGCTGTCTAGGTTTGTCATCGCTTTTCTCCCAAGAAGCAGGCGTATTTTAATTTTCGGACTGCTGTCACCATCTGCAGTGATCATGGAGCCCAAGAAAGTGAAATCTCTCACTGCCTCCATTTCTTCCCCTTCTATTTGCCAGGAGGTGATGGGACCAGTCGCCATGATCTTAGGGTTTTTTTATGTTGAGCTTCAGACCATATTTTCGGAGTGCCTGGTGTGCTCTGGTCCATGGGGTCACGAAGAGTCGGACATGACTAAATGACTAAACAACAACAATAACAAAATGTATTGAAGCAATTTAACAATAAAAAAACCAGCAATACGAACATATATATAACCAGGGCTGGCTTTGAGCTTCTAAGATACCCTTTGCCCCTAACATTCTTCTTCCAACAACTAGTTCAGATTTGAACTAAAACAAATCTTAACCAATATGGCACCCCAGTTTCTTGCAGTTGCCGTGCTGGCTACCAGTACGAACTACTTGAATTGTGTTTAACAATACACCAGTAATCCTGCTCCATGAAACTAATTCCATACATGCAGCTGTTGGACAGCTTCCATCTTTTTTTTAAAAAAACTGGTCTAGCTCTTTTTAACAGCAGCCTGACATAGTAATGAAAGAGGGGAAGCATGAAAACAAATGGTAGGAGAAGCTTCATCAGCTACATGTCTGTATCAAGGTGCAATAAAAGGAAAGGAGCTGGACTGGGAAGGGGCTGGGTGAGATCAGAAAACTAGATAACTGTCACCAGTGCCAGATTTACTGGTGCTCCCAAAAAATTAAAGGGGGAAAACTGGATGTACATTTCGAAAATATAAGATAAAAAAACAAATAAAATAAAACCTACATACAGCAACAGTGGCAAATGGCTTTAGATACCTATTAGGTCCATAAATTACCATATAGCATATATTCAACATGCAAAAAAAAACAGTGACAGTTTGTTGTTGACAAAGGGCTCCATTACCTCCAGTAGCTTAGGGCCTCATCAAACCTAATTCCGGCCCTGACTGTCACCACATGGCGTAAGTGTGTTAGTTACAGGAGACAATGTTTTTGTGTGGCTAAGTGGTAACATTTCCAGGAAATGAATACTATAGCATATTCCCCATTAAGGAACATATTAACTAATTCCCGCCCTCCTGTGCTTCTGTTACTTGTTATGTGTTCATCATAATCGGCATAACAAGAAGCTATTACTGACCCAGATTAAAAATGGTTTGAAAATGTTGTTGACTAATGAAAGCAAATGAACAACAAATCACAACCAGAAAGCCACATTTAGCTGATTTTTGCCTCCACTCCAAATATGAGCAAATGCTTGTTTTCTAATCCTCCTCCTAAAAGCAAAAAAAACCCCAATTCTTTTTAAAACCCTAAAAGGAAACTCTGTGATCTCCACGTCCCCTTTGTTGTGTTGCCCATAATTAGTATGTCTTCATTAAAAAAAAACAAAAAACGAAATGAAATGAAAATGAAAAGTGTTTCCCCTGCTTTCCTTACGTTTTTTTTTCCCTATGAGAAGTCAGCATCACTAATTCACGTGAGCTCATAATCATGTTACAGGTTGGTTTAATGAGATTAGTGCTTTTGTAATTATTATGGTAATACACTGCCTCTGATTTGTACATAGTTCTCTTCTATTAATTAGTTTGTGATTGCTTAGCTATAATTTAGTTTGTCTCATGGCCTAAGTTTATTATACTAAGTCTTACTGCCTGAGGATGATGCAGTTACAGTAGCATCCCGGGAGAAACGTGCCGTGGGAAATGTTCACTAAGGCTCCTGAGATTGCGTGTTGACGTCCCCAAGGCACCCCTCAAATAAATCACAATTCACACAGAATTTTTGTTTAAGGTTTTGGGTATAATTTTGGCTACAACTTTATTAAATACAAAATGTGAGTGGTTGCTTAGGCATTGGTGGCGACTATCTGTCCCCGCCCAGGGACAGAACTGACATCCGCAAGCCTGTGAAAGTCAGAAAGGGAAAACATTTTGGGGGAGAGAATGGAGCTCGGTGCCAGGCCCTCACCTCTCCCCAAATGCTCCCAGGGGCTCTTGCGTGGCCCTAGCCCCTTGACGGGGGATCGGACAAGAGCACGGCGAGCCCCTGGATTCCTTTAACGGAATACCCTTGCAGTAGCGTCATTGGAGGGGCAGACACAGCCAACCATAACCCTCCACCAACCAAATTTAGCCAATGCCTAACCGCAACCATACAAGTTGTGGCGATTTGCTACGCAGTAGGCAAAAACCAAATGGCACCAGCCAATCAACCAAATGGACAACATTCCTACCAGGCCCCTGCCCCAAAAGCAGATGACCCCATGACAAGCATAGGAAGGTCAACACGAAAAGCCCTAAAATTAGGGGGGTGGCGGCAGGTGATCGGATGTGCACAGTGAAAAGAGGAAGCTCAATGCTGCATGCAAGGAATGCATAGCCTCTAGGCTGTCAATCAAAACTTGGCGACATCAAAATCTCCCCATCAACCCAGAGGAGCCCAATCACATTTGTGGCCTTCCAGTCGTATCCACCCAGCAACAGAGGGATGTCTTGCTAGACCCCACCAAAACACATGCTCTCCATGAAGGAGAACACACTTTACCCAGGGGCCTTGGGAAACTGCAAGTTGCCCTGGTGCCTTGCTGCAGCTTCCACAAAGGGCTTAGCAACAGTCATCTCACAGTCTTCCTTATTGTCAGGGCCATCACCGGCTACGTTTTGGAGAACGGGAATTGACAGCGCTTGGAGGTCCATAAGAGAAGTCCTGTTGGGTCCTGTTGCACTATACTTTGAAAAGGGTTCCAAAATAAAACGATTTCCCTCCAGTTGTTTGGGGAAATAATTTGTTTTAGCTAAGCTTCTTTCTGAACAGAGGTTAGAGTGGGCATCTCACCATCACTAACACTTTCATGGTGCACCCCTGTGGGTGGTGACTGGATAAGTGCATGAATATTATTAATGCAGAAGGCATTTAAAGACCAGAACTTTAACAAAGAATGGGGGGGGGGTCATAATTTACTTTGTAGACCACTGTAAGCAGATGAAAACTTTAGCAGGACTACAATAACACTTGTAATGTTGCAAGTACTATTTATTATTATTATTATTAGTAGTAGTAGTAGTATTGGAAAAGATGCAGTAGAAAAGGTTTAATCATGGGACCCATTGAGGGGGAAGGTAGGAAGTCCAGACATCCAAAGGGATTTGGAAACATGGAAGTGCATGATGGTATTGTTACCGTTTGTAAAACCAAATAAAAATTATTTCAAAAACGCAGGATGCATGCTATCACATGCGGCTTGCTATTTTACCAATAGGGTCATTTTAAAAATTATTTATTAAATTTATATGCTGCCCTTCCTCACAAGATCCCAGGGCAGTTCACATAATAAAACAGAAGATGAAACACAAGTAAACAATGAAACCGAAACAACAAAACAATAACTGCCCCCCCTTCCCACAGAAACATTTCAAAGGCTGTAGGATATTAATCAGCCAAAGAGGAAAGCTTTTGCCTGGCCCCTAAAATATATATAATGTAGGCCCCAGGCGAACCTCCCTGGGGAGAGCATTCCACAAATGAAGAGACACCACAGAAGTTAGCCATCACTTTTTTTGCAGGACCTTTTCCACGAGTGTGCGTGTGTATGTGTAGGAGAACTAGACAGCCAAGAGTAGAATCTGAGTTTGTCATCTTTTGTTAACGGGCTGCCTGCCATCTCCCTCCAGGCCACTTCTGAGAGAGTGAGGCATCTGAGGACACTTACTTGAGGGAAGTAGCCAGAGAGTAGGAAGGCTAATACATTTCGCAACACACACACGCACACACACACACACACACACACACAAGCAGTCTTCCGGGCAGATTAAGAAGCATATCGCTTTCTTCACTGATAAGATAGATAAATTCTGCATGAGTATCCTTTTTTTTTGATATGGGAAATAAATATTTCTCCTTGGGGGGGTTGGCTCTGCACATGCTCAGAAGTGCTTAGCATTAGAACAAAAAATTGCTGGAAACAAAGTGTGGCAACCTTGACTGGACGTTTCCTTTTTTCTGGAACATTATCTTAACTTACATGCTTACAGCTCTAAGCTGCAGCTCAGGATCGCAAATCATTCTACTTTTATGTTGTTTTTACCTGTTTCCATCCATAAGTGCACCTCAGCCCAATTCCACATTGCTATTTTAATTGAATGAGTATATATTTGGAGTATATATTTCGATTCATACTTTTAAACAGTTTCCCACTCAGAAAAAAACCCACCATTTTAAAGCTATTTTAATACGTATTTCCTGTGTCAACTAAGGAAGTTTAAATTGCCTCAGGAAGTGTTGATCCAATTCTACAGAGGCATCTTTGAAACTGTTCTCTGTAATTCTATAACAGCTTGGTACGGTACAGCCTCCAAGAGAGACAAGAAAAGGCTCCAACAAGCTGTAAGAATTGCAGAAAGGGTAATTGGTGTTAGCTTGCCTTCAATAGAGACAATTTATGCTACCCGAGTTAGGAAGAGAGCAGAGAGAATTGTAGCAGATCCTTTACATCCCGGTCATCATCTGCTTGATTTACTTCCATCTCGACATCGCTACAGGACTTCATATACAAAATCGGCCAGGCACAAGGATAGTTTTTTTTCCCTTGTGCCATTAAATTGTTAAATTCGTAGTTGTATAGCTGAAGGGAGGTAAATTATGGGTGGGGTTTCTTTGCTTCTTTGTATTGTGAGATGAACAGTGTCTGTATGTTTACATTGCAATGTAGCCGAAACAAATTCCAAGTATGTTGGAAAATGTACTTGGCCAATAATAAATTATTCCTGTTCCTGTTCCTATTCCTATATATGAGCTGGAATATTCAGAAAGTGTACAAACCAGCAGAACCAATATTCTGATCCACCTACTGGTACTTCTAGACTGAGATGATGAGGTTGGTTCATATCAGAATTCTCCAGGGCTTAATTTCTCAAGTATCCTATGCAAGATATTCCCTTTCTTTCTAAGTACTGCAGTAGGCCAGGTAAATGAAAAGTGTGTTATATGAAAATTGTGTTCCCTCTATTGTGGTCATGTCAAATGCCACAGCTGCTGTGTTTGCCAACATTCTTCACCTTTGAAGATACCTGTGAATCACCAGGCACGGGAAACAAAAAAAGGTTAAGGGCTTATGCCGGTTGCAATAGCCATCGTGGGAGTATGTGATGGTGTGCTTATATAATTAGCTTTATGCAGGGAGAAAATAAGCCGACCACCCGAAGTCAAGGTCACTGAAGATAAAAGCAAAATCCGCAACAGCTCCTAAGGAAGGCTCCTGGAGTGCTAACTCTTCCAGGATAAATGTTGTTTTGAAAGTAGTTTCAAGTTGTTTGTAATCAAAAAGCTGCTGGTGCTGCTCAACTAGAACTACATTAAAAATGGAAAGCGTAATGCTAGTGGTCAACAAAAGAGGTTTAAAGACTGTCTCAAGGCAAATTTCAAAAAAAACACAATAATAATCCAACAATTGGGAAACACTTGCCTGCAAGCGCTCCAATTGGAGAACAGCCTTTACCAAAGGTGTCATGGGCATTGAAGACACTCGAACTCAGGACACAAGCGGGAAACGTGCTAAGAGGAAGGCACACTTGGCAAATCCACACCGTGATCAACTCCCACCAGGAAACCAATGTCCGCACTGTGGAAGGACGTGTGGAGCCAGAATTGGCCTCCACAGTCACTTACGTACTCATTGTTAAAACTGGGTTTATGGAAGACAGTCTTACTCGGCTATGAGTGATTGCCAAAGAAAAAGAAGAAGACATGAATCTGGTTCTGAAGGAGCTGGCGAGACAGTTTACAGACAAGAACTGCTCACCACAACTGCAGGATAAAGGAGGAGGAAGTGTGTCATGTGTGCGGCCTGTCATTTTAGGAGACTTCCCTGTTCTGTAATGGAACGTCCTTGCCCTCTCTTCTGTGTGGCAACCAGTTGGAGTCTTAAAATTGCCTGAATAGCTAGCCCTAGCTGCTATGCCATACACTCCAACATCATTTCTCCGATAAAAATAGGGATGTCATCATCATCGTCATCATTACCCCACCCATCTGACTGGGTTGCCCAAGTAACTTTGGGTGGCTTCCAACACATATAAAAACATTAAACATTAAACATTTTTTTAAAAAAAATATTCCCTATACAGGACTGCCTTCAGATGTCTTCTAAAGGTTGTGTAGTTACTTATCTCCTTGGCTCAGGGGTTACATAACTCCAACATTTGTCCGATGAAAATAGGGACGTCCTAAAGAGGAGCAGGACATTCTGGGATCAAATCAGAAACCGGGACGGCTTCTTCAAATGTGGGGTTGTCCCTGGAGAATAGGGACACTGGGAAGGTCTGCTATGCTGATTTGTCAATGCATCGGTTACCCATAAATGCACCCACTGATGTTATCTTGACTCCCGCTGCTTCCTGGCATTGGGGCAGACCCATTACAGGGTTTCCTCACCCAGTGGCTACTCTTCCTAAACCTGTGGGATACTACAAAGGGGAAGCACAACATTACCTACAACAGTTGGGAATGAGTGTTGGAAGCAGATCTAGAACTGTACATTCTGTGGAAATGTAACCCAAAATCTGGGCACAAGGATGAATCTGTGGAATCCCTGCTTTGGTTTTTATCCCATTTGTAACCCTAGCAGAAGCACGGTGTCCATTAAGTATAGCTATTAAGCCGTGTTGATTAAGGAACACAGCCTTGGCTATCAGGGCATCCCTTTATCTCTGACTACTGGCTGGCAGAGAATGACTGGGGATGGATCACTCCTTTCCACACTTCATCACTCTTGTTAAAGGAAGTTTCTGCACAACTAGCCAGTTCTTTAGTGACACAATATTTGGAGAAAGGAAGTGGGGGGGGGGAGAGGAATCACAAAGTGCTGGATTTTGTGTGTCATTTCTCTGTGTGGACTGTAGCACTGGTCCCAGTGCCTTGATTTTTCATAGACTAACGCTGATGCTCACAGTTGCCAAATTGACGCAGAAGTAAAAAGGACTGGTCTCCTGTAGCACTGGTTATAAAAAGAAGCAACTGTACCATCACAATAACACATACCCTCCAAGTGTTGGCCCAGTCTTCCAGGGACAGTTCCAGAATTGCAGAAGCCATCCCGGATTTGAATGTCCAGGTTTTCCTTTTTCTTCCCCTCCAAGTCTCGGAGGAAAGTTAAAAGTGGTGCATGGATGTGCGTGTAGGTGCAAAAATGAAGTCCTGTTGCTACTGAAAATAAAATACCTGCACCAAACGAAGGAAATAGTGAAGCTGGCATACAAAGCCCTTCCTATACTTTTGAAGGAAAATGTAACCAATCTACTTTATTATTATTATTATTTAATTGCAATGCTTCAGCTGCCAGCCATTTTGTTAGGAAACGTGTGGAGTGTTTATTCCTTTATTGTAAATTGAGCCTTACATGGCAAGCCTTTACATGTCTACTCAGAAGTAAGTTCCACTGTACTCAATGGAGCTTACTCCCAGGTAACTGGGTAAAGACTGTGAAGTCTTATACTGCAATCCTAAACATTTTTTACTCAGAACACCGAGTTCAATAGGATTTACTCTCTGGTATATTCCTGATCATGCTCACAGTTTTTGTTGTTGTTGCTGTTGCTGTTGTTTCCGGCCTTTGTCCCTTACAGGGACTCACGGCAGCTTACAGTTAACTTTTTATTTCATTCCATTTATCTGTTGAAAGTGTTGCACATGATCACTTCCCTCACACGTTTTTTTTCTTCACAACCATCCTGTGAGATAGGTTAGGCCAAGAGGTTGTAATTTGGCACAAGGTGGCAGATTTCCCCGACGCCTCAGAGCCCGCTGTGTCTGTGGAGACCGGGGCAATTCTGGTTCTGGTGATGTGTCTCTCCCCCCCCCCCGGCTCCCATGAACTGTTGGCTACCCCTTCAACATCCTCCAATGTCCCATGAGTACCTCCTAACCCCCCAAACTACCCTTCCCCATCTTCAGCTTGTCCCTATGTGTTCCAGTCATGGCCATACCCGCTCCCGAGATCCTCCTCCCATTCCTCAGTGTCCTGCTGTCAGGATTATGCTGTAAGTGGCTTCCAGCTGGTCGCCCAGGAAAGTATAAAGACAAGGGGAAGTTTATTACTGTCCTTTTTTATTTCAATATTTACAGAGAGAGGCTCTTAGATAATGGTGTTGTCCCAAGTGAATCTCCACCCCCCCCCCCATCTATCCCACTTCCTCATTCGTCTCTTCTATGGGTGCTGCTATGTGCCCTCTGTCTTTGAGCTCTTTGCTCTCCTACTTTTAAGGCTCGCTGGATTCTAGGAGAAGGAGGGCCTGGGATGCTTTTGTGTCAGCTAGCTTCCGCTCCGGTTCTGCCTGCTCCTCCTCTCCCATGAATTCCCAACTTTCCCCCTCATCTGGCTCTGAGCTGTGACTTCCTTCAACCCCTTGTTGTAAATAAATACTGTCTTCCTCTTCTTCATCCCTGGAAGGGTCAGGCTGGGGAGGCATCTCCACCACTCCTCCTCCTCTGCCCAGCCCCTGACACCTGCCAGCTCATGACACTGGACTTCAGCTCTTTCATATGTTTATCCAGTGCAATTTTTCTAAAAAAAGAGGTGCCAGAACTCACCATGAGTACCTCCCTTGCAACGGCAATGACACCCACTTGAGAGGGGCCAGAACTGGGTTCTGGCTGGAAAAAAAAAAACAACACCCATGTTTCTCCCATTTTTCTACTGTCCCTAAAGACTGCCTACCAGTTCTATGGTACAGACAAATAACAGCTGGTTTGATTTTCACCTGGTTCATTTCAGATTCCTAGCACTGATGTCCTAGGAATGTGGTTCTTTGTCACACATCAGCTTCTTCAAATTGTGTGTGTGTGTGTGGGGGGGGTAAATACCCCCCCCCCAAAAAAATCCCTGCTTCACAACACCTTACTATTCGGACTGAGCCTATGATTCACAGTGTGTTTATTCCCCATGGAACTGTAGAGAATCCCCCCTTAAAGAATTAATGCTATGCACTAAAGTCACTGAACTATATGAAAGCTATAATGCAAAGTGCCCTCTCTAATTACCAGGATGTCATTTATTGAGCCATCTTCTCAGGGCTCTGTAAAAATCTCCCTACCCCCCCTTCTGAACACAGTTGTGGACATTTGCTAGCATCACCCTTAATCCTCCCCCCCCACGCCACCCCCAAGTCTGAAATGAAATTGAGGCACACCTCCTGACAGCTAGGAGATGTGAAGATCAGGAGTGAGTATAAATCTAATTTCTTCAGAAGTTCTTAAGACTTATATCAACTTGTAAGCCTAAAACATTTTGACAGCTTTGTCCCAGAAAAATATAGGTCTTAAACAGAAAACGGGGAGGGGGGGTGGACCCACCTTAATTACATGGTGAGAAAATACCATACTCAAGGAAATAGATGCTTCCTTTGTGTGATAAAGTGACTGCATGCAATGCGTACTAAAGAAACATCACTTTTAATATCGTAAGGAACAAAAAGCTTCATGCTAGGTTATTATCAGTAATCATGCCTTAATGCGGTACGTATAATAGCAACAACCTCAGTCCTTGTAGATAGCTGTAATGATGTTATAAAAGTGGGTTTGTTTTCAATTTTGTTGTCACATTTAGAATTTTTGCATTGATATAGTTGGCTTGCAGTAGAAGGCATCCATTTCAAGCAGTGCTGGGTTGCCCAATAGGCAGACTAAGCATGTATGCATGGCACCAGCAAAGCAGGGGCACTATCTATCTATCTATCTATCTATCTATATGCCAAATACCATGGTATTTGGCATTTGATTTAAAAATAAAATAAAATAATTGAAGTCATCATCATGGGGGGTGGGGGGAGATCAGAACTTTGAGACTTCCTTACAATTCACTAAGCACACTTTCTTCATTTCTCGGTTCTCCATTTGTTACTTTCCCCCACCAAAAACGGGGGGTGCCCTACAAACGTAAGTTGAAAACTGTTTCATTTTTTATTCAGGTACGTAGCCGTGTTGGTCTGATTAATTCATTTTTTTAATGTTTATATATATATATATATATTTAGTATTGTTCTTATTTTAAATTAAATATGTGGGGTACGTAAGTCTTTTCAGTGCTTAGGGCCTCAAGAGGTCTTTATCCGGCTCTGGTTGCAAAAAAAAGCTCTGAGTTGTTGAGAAACTGTGCAGCAAATCATCCAACAGGCAGTCTTTATCACCACATCCCCCCCACCCCACCCCACCCCAAAAATAACTTTCCTTTTGCTACCTTACACTGAATTTCAGGTTATTCTTCCTTACTTTACCTGTGCTTCCTTTACATGTGTGCAGCTTGGTGTACCGGCAGATTTTTTCTCCAAAAACTTAATAACATATATTGCCCTTCACCTTCCCCCTAACTTATTTGGCACTGCGTTTCTAGCAAAAGATGAACAGGTGCCAGCCATTTTTGAGAACCGGGCTGCTATTTATGCAGAGTTTGGCTGTTCTGAGCCTTAACATAGCAACGTTTTGCTTCCCTTCCTGGAAATACTATCTCGCAACCTGTACAAATGTTTTCTGTAATGCTTCAAATACTCACGAGACAGATAAAATTAACCACTGCTACCCAATATGAATGTTACTTTAGCCTCCTTTGGGGCCTGTAGTCATACTGCATCGGGCTCCGGGTTGGTTAAATTTGTGTAGCTAAATAGCTTCATACTAATTAATGACTTGCCTTGGTGACCTCCAGTGTACATTGCATACCACAGAGACTAGAATTAGTAGCTTAGCATTATTAACACTGTTGCCTCAAGAATGGTTTGTTTCAGCTTTTCAAGTTTCTATGTACAGTATAAAGAATCCACAATCTAAGTAGTGTATGGAGCATGGGGCTCTTAAAACTAGTTTTAAGAAAAATGAAAGTTTATCACACACTGCTCTCCAATCATTCTTCATATATTAATAAAACAAGAAATTACATTGGGGAATTTATCAGTGTGTGGGGGGGGGGGTAAATGTGAAGAGCCAGTGTGGTGTAGTGGTTAAGAGCGGTAGACTCGCAATGTGGGGAACCGGGTTCGCGTCTCCACTCCTCCACATGCAGCTGCTGGGTGACCTTGGGCTAGTCACCCTTCTCTGAAGTCTCTCAGCCCCACTTACCTCACAGAGTGTTTGTTGTGGGGGAAGAAGGGAAAGGAGAATGTGAGCCGCTTTGAGACTCCTTCGAGTAGTGAAAAGTGGGATATCAAATCCAAACTCTTCTTCTTCTTCTTGAAGTTATCATGAGTAGGATATGACATTTCTCCTGCACTTTTGATGTGGCCAGTGTGTATTTATGAGCACCCCTTCATTCTACAATTCAACTCTCTGGTGGTCTGCACTGTGCAGTCTCCCTGGGTGCCCAAGAAAGTGCAGGCAAAGGTATTATGGGATTCTAAGGAGGAGCAGGATTCAGAATAGGGTCGTGCTGAAACCTGCCTAACTTTTCGATAGTTTTCTTCTGTTGCAAAAGAGGCTTTCATTTTTCTGCATCTTTCTAAGTGTACCTTAGGAATTATTTAGAATTCCAGCAGGTGCAATGCTATGTTTACCTTATTGTTTGTGAGGTTGCTGTTGGTGGTGTGTCCTTTCTTCTTTCACTTGCACATTTCTCGAGTGCTCAGCACTCTCCCTTGCTGCCTGTGTTTCTTGATCTGAAAAGGCCCCATATGAAAAGTTACCTCATAATGTCTTCCCTTGAACTTTAATTGAAGTATGAGGAATAAGGGAACCTGGCTACTGAGTGCCTGAAATTGGTGTTGTCAATGATTTTGTTTTAAGGGAAGCCTGCACTGACTTTCTTACAAGTTAAAAAAGGATTTCATAAAAAAGAACAGCTGTGAAGTGCTTAGTAGGCAGTCCCTCACCACTACCTTCCCATGCTTAAAAGAAATCCCCCGTCCATCTGGCTGGGTTTCCCCAGCCACTCTGGGCGGCTTCCAACAAAATATTAAAATACAGTAGTCCGTCAAACATTAAAAGCTTCCCTAAACAGGGCTGCCTTCAGATGTCTTCTAAAAGTCTGGTAGTTGTTGTTCTCTTTGACATCTGGTGGGAGGGCGTTCCACAGGGCAGGTGCCACTACTGAGAAGGCCCTCTGCATGGTTCCCTGTAACTTGGCTTCTCGCAGCGAGGGAACTGCCAGAAGGCCCTCGGATGCTGGACCTCAGTGTCCGCGCAGAACAATGGGGGTGGAGATGCTACTTCATACTGTGTGTTTAAATGGTACAGTCATACCTCGTGATCCGTGCAGGAGGCATGTTCGCAACCCGCAGCACCGCGTCTGTGCATGCGCCTGATACGATTTGGCGCTTCTGCGCATGCGCGTGACATCATTTTGCACTTCTGGGCATGTTCGAGCGCCGAAACCCGGAAGTAACCCATTCCCGAATTTCCAGGTTCAGTGTGGTCTGTAACCCGAAAACGCACAACCCGCAGCATTCGCAACCCGAGGTATGACTGTATTCTGCCACATTTAGTTATTCTGCACTACTAAATTCAAGTGCATGTTATTTTTTTTCTGCTATCCCCCTTTCCTCTCTGAATTTTTTGCGTTTTTTTTTTTTTTTTTGCTTGTGTTGTTCTTACTTGTTTTGTGCTTTGGTGTTGTTTCCTACCAAATTTCCAGCTTCTGTAGTATTTTTGCTTTTAATGGAGATGGTTCCAAAAGGTTCCGAAGGAGCTAGGGTATATGGGGGAAATAGCCTCTCCGTTCCCATAGCTTTTAACATCAGTGTGAGATTTAATTTTGATTTGTGAACTGCAAATCCAGCTGCTTTGTAAGTGCATGCACATAAGTTCATTAGTGCTAATTCCTTCCTCTCATGGGAGGGAGCTGTCATTGATTGCTTTGTAACTATGTGACTGGAGGACCTCCTGATCAAGCAGCTTTTTGTTTTGTAAGTATTTAAGTCGGCCACCTCTACTGCTTCTTGCAGATACTTTATGTGATTGAAACCCCCCCAAACACCGCATCTAAAACTTGCTCCCCGGTGGCTTTGTTTCAGGAGGGGAGGTGGCTGGCGTAATGTTTAAAAATTGCAGTTCCTCCACCTCCACACATTTCCCAAGCAGCATTGTGAGAATACTTCTGAGTCATGGGAAAGAAGTGTGGAAGCACCCACACACCCACACACACCAGTTTAGTAAACCCTGGAGAGGGGATTTCACTCTGGAAATCTGATTCCTCCCCCTACTCCTTAAGCCGGTGCTCTTTGGTAACTATTGCACTTGCTGACTCAGTCTCTAATTGAGCCAAATGGAATTTGCTCATCACTATTTGATTCTGTTAGAATATATGGGCCAGGTGGATTACTAATTTGTAATGTTGAGCTGAAAGTTCTTAACGGAACTCTTTTTGAATCATAGAATCAAAGAGTTTTAGAATCATAGAATCCTAGAGTTGGAAGAGACCACAAGGGCCATCCAGTCCAACCCCCTGCCAAGCAGGAAATACCATCAAAGCATTCCTGACAGATGGCTGTCAAGCCTCTGCTTAAAGACCCCCAAAGAAGGAGACTCCACCACACTCCTTGGCAGCAAATCCCACTGCCGAACAGCTCTCACTGTCAGGAAGTTCTTCCTAATGTTTAGGTGGAATCTTCTTTCTTGTAGTTTGAATCCATTGCCCCGTGTCTGCTTCTCTGGAGCAGCAGAACAATTTCACAGTATGGTTAGTGGGGACTGGAGGCTTACCAGCTATTGGTAGTGACAGCTTTTATTCTTTTCCGGAAAAGAATAAAATTGCCGCTGCAAATGGCAGCAGTGGCAGAGCTGCTCATGATAACTACTTCCTCTCAAACTCACACCAGGGGTGGAGGAAGGGGGAT